>NC_046636.1:12589391-12889391 GCF_900324485.2 Mastacembelus armatus
TCGTCTGCTCTCTTTCTGAAGAGCTGACACACATCGTCCACACTGGTCTGAAGTATAGGAGCGGGGGAGAGGGCGTTAATGGTTGAAGGTGTTAAAGGTATTAAAGGTTGCTCTGGAAGACAATCAGAGCGGGTGGGGGGGGTGATTCAAATCTGCAATAGAACTCATTCAGATCGTTCACCAGGGTTTGATTGCCTATTGAGGAGGGGGATGAAGTCCTGTAGTTGGTTATTGTCCTCAGGCCTCTCCACACTGAAGCAGAGTCGATAGCTGTAAACTGGTTTTCCAGCTTTTTGGAGTAGCTCCTCTTTGCTGCTCTGATCTCCTTTTTTCAGTGTGTTCCTGGCCTGATTATAAAAGACACGATCACCACTTCTGTAGGCATCTCCTTTGGCTTGACGAAGCTGTCTGAGTTTTCCAGAGAACCACGGTTTGTCATTGTTGTATGTTAAAAAAGTCTGGGTAGCAATGCACATATCCTCACAGAAACTGATGTAAGATGTAACAGAGTCTGTGAGTTTGTCCAGGTTTGTGGCAGCAGCTTCAAAAACCCTCCAGTCAGTGCATTCAAAGCAGGCTTGTAGCTCCTGTTCTGTTTCCCTGGTACATCTCTTAACAGTCTCTCTACAGGTTTAGCAGATTTGAGCTTTTGCCTGTATGTTGGTATGAGGCGGACCAGACAGTGGTCAAAGAGTCCTAAAGCTGCTCTGGGGACAGCGTGATATGCATCCTTTATTGTGGTGTGGCAGTGGTCCAGAATATTCCCCTCTCTGGTGGGGCACTTGATGTGCTGCTTGAATTTGGGCAGTTCGTGGCTCAAGTGTGCTTTATTAAAGTCTCCGAGGATGATAAAAACAGAGTCCGGGTGCTGCTGCTCCGTGTTTGCGATCTCCTCAGCCAGCTGATGCAGCGCGTCGCACACGCGCGCTTGCGGGGGAATGTAAACACTGACCAGAACGCACGAGGAAAACTCCCACGGCGAGTAGAAGGGTTTACAGTTAATGAAAAGTGCTTCCAGGTCAGGACAGAATTTCTTCTTCAACACTGTTGCATCTGTACACCACCTCTCACTGATGTAAAAGCATGTCCCACCACCATGCGATTTCCCCGTTGCGTCTGAGTTGCGGTCCGCTCTGATCAGCCGGAATCCAGGTAGATGGAGCGCGCTGTCCGGTATGGCTCCATTAAGCCAGGTCTCCGTGAAACACAGAGCAGCAGAGTTCGAAAAGTCCTTGTTTATCCGGGTAAGCAGGTGTATTTCGTCCATCTTGTTGGGTAGAGAGCGGAGGTTCGCCAGGTGTATGCTGGGCAGCGCTGTCCTGAGGCCGCGCTGACGAAGTTTCACCAACTCACCAGCGCGCTTCCCGCGTTTGCGCTTTCTGAGAAGCGCAGCCGCTCCGCCAACTAAACGCTCCACAAAACATCCGAGTGTACAAAAATTGGAGGAAAATATCATGGGAGTGCTGCTGAATGCTTAGCAGTTCAGCCCGAGTGAAACTTAATAAGTTAGAGAAACAAAGTGCAGGACCCCTAGTTTGTGCTCTCTCCCTCCCTCTCTCTCTCTCTCTCTCTCTCTGTACCTTCTGCAGGTGTCCCTGGTCCTGGAGCTGTTTATCGCTGATGTGCAGTTACTGGCCCCACCAACTTGCAGTGTCTATTTGTTGTTTATTGTTGCTGTTCTTTTCTCTCTGCTCTATCCACTCACCCCAACCGGTCGAGGCAGATGGCCGCCCAAACTGAGCCCGGTTCTGCTGGAGGTTTTTTTCTTCCGTTAAAGGGAGTTTTTTCCTCTCCACTGTCGCCAAGTGCTTGCTCATAAGGGAATTGTTGGGTTTTTAGTTTTAGTTTTTGTAAAGTGCCTTGAGATGATTTGTATTGTGATTTGGCGCTATACAAATAAAATTGAATTGAATTGAATTGAATTGACAAACTAACAAAAATAACAAAACAACTGGAGAGCTCCAGACCGAGGCAGCCGTCTGCGGCGCCATCTTGAAGTCAGCATATATCATATCTATATCACACTATAGTACAGTACATTACATGATATTAATATATATTTGTTATATACATTGTAATATCTGCTTGTAATTGTTAGTAATTGTACTTCTACTGAATATTATTGTAAAACTTGATAAAATTTTGTATGTCAGTTGAGATTTGCAGCTTCTGCTGGGAGCTACATACGTGCTGCTATGTCTTCTGTTGTTGAAGGGAGAGCTTCTACCAAAATAAAATGAAGTGACCAGAATCCTGTGTCTGGTGTGTCTGTATTCTACTGGTGACCATTCTAGAACGGCTACATGTGCAGAAACCCAAGTTATGTTCATCCATCCATTTTCTACACCTGCTTATTTCTAACTAAGGGTCTGCTGGAGCCTATCCTAGCTCTCTTTCGGTGAAAGGCAGGGGTACACTCTGGACAGGTCACCAGTCCATCGCAGGGCCACAGAGAGACAAACAACTACTCACACTAACTCACTACTATGTGCAATTTAGAGTCACCAATCAACCTGACATACATGTTTTTGGACTGTGGGAGGAAACCAGAGGACCCGGAGTAAACCCACGCAAGCACGGGGAGAACATGCAAACTCCACACAGAAAGGTCCCTGCTGGGTTGCGAACCTGGGATTCTTGCTGTGAGGCAACAGTGCTAACCTAACTTAACTAAGCCACTGTGCTGCCCAGTTATGTTCATGTGTCTATTTATTATGTAGTGGGTCTATGAAAGTTAGGAATTAAGTGGTATATTGTGATTGATAATTTAACTAGGTTAATGTGCTAATCAATAGATTATCTTATAGATTAAATGGATCAAATGGAATACCTGAAAGTAAAAAATTACATTTCACTGACTACTTTTTATTTCTTACAAATACTAATCACCTCATTAACAGTTTGTAATTAATACAATAAATTTAAAATAACAGCAAACCTAACAGCGTTGCTAACATTGCTAATATATTTTTCAAATTATTTTTGTGTATTCAATTTGCTGATTAACTTGTCATTGAATAAAAATATAAAATACAATAATTAACACACCTCCTGAAATTAGTTTTGCTAAAACTCAAGTTACTATTCAGGACAGGCACTTTAAGGCTTTCCAGAACACAGCTGAACACTGACCAATCAAAATCTTTGTCCCGCCAGCCTCATTTGCATTTAGTTCACTTGTGCAACATGTTGATCTTAAAGTAGCACTAGTGACACCAGTGGCTGTATGTTTTGCTTAGGATACATGTGTCATATGTCCTCTTATTGAACAGAAAAACAGAACTGTCAAATGTAGATTATTAAATATCAGGCCTCTTTCATCTAAATCTCTGTTAGTAAATGATTTGATAACTGATCACCAAATTGACCTACTTTATCTTACTGAAACCTGGTTACAGCAGGATGAATATGTCAGTCTGAATGAATCAACCCCCCCCAGTCATAAAAATTATCATGTTCGTCGAAGCACAGGTCGAGGTGAAGGAGTAGCTGCAATCTTCCACTCAAATTCATTATTAAACTTTCATCCTCAGAAAAGTTATAACTCATTTGAGAGCCTCACTCTTAGTCTCTCGCATCCAAACTGGAAAACACAAACGTTTTTAACTGAATTCCCTGACTTCCTGTCTGATTTAGTGCTTAGATCAGATAAAGTCATTATAGTGGGAGATTTTAACAGTCATGTAGATGTTGAAAATAACAGCCTCAGCATTGCATTTAATTCTATATTAGATTCAATTGGTTTCATTCAAAATGTTAATAAACCCACCCACTGTTTCAATCACACCCTTGATCTTGTTCTGACCTATGGCATCTTCTGAGTTTAAAAGTAAAAACACACTAGTTTGTAGTTAACTAGTATGCATTCTTTAGTTATTCTTACTAGTTAACTAGTAATGCCTAGAGGCCTTAAATAAAATATGGCCCTCCCTAGTTAACTAGTGAGGATTTAGGCTCTCAGTTACCTAGTGCAGACAAATGTTGGTCACTAGTTGACTAGTGAGCCAAACTCATGCTTGACTAGTAAATGTGTCACAGTTTTTGTAGCACACTAGTTAACTAGTAAGACTTTTAGCCTTACTAGTGTTGTCCTGTTGAGACTTTGGTCCTACTAGTGCAGTGACTGGCATTGCTAGTAAGGCTTTTCTTGGAACTAGTTGGACAGAAATGCCACTAGTTGCTGAGAAACTATGACTAGTAAGGGTTTTTGTTAGTTTTTGTTTGACTAGTGCAATCAAATGTCTAAATAGTTCTGACAATGACTGAACTAGTGTATGAAATGATTGTCTGATATCAAGGATATGGAATTTATGCTCAGACGGCTTGTCATATAGCAAACTATCATAGAAAAGTAACTTCTCTCTTGGAAGACCAACAGACCTATGAAAAGTTAAGAAGGAGCCCACCAGCACCTACAAGAAAAAGGTGATTGCCTGTTTAAAACACCTGGAAAAGGACAATGCCATTGACAGGACCACCTACTACAGACTGTATCCAGGAGAGACCACCCCCTGTCTGTATGAGTTCCCTAAGATACACAAAGAATGAGCCCCCTCAGTCACATCATCAGCAACATAAACTCGGTGAAAGAAAATCCCCAGCAGATCATCACATGCTCAGAAACTAACACTCTACAAGTAGCATAGATGCTAAATAATATTTACATTAAGACAGGCAAAGAAGTTTTCCCAAATCTTCTTTTTACCCAGGATAACAACAGAAAGTGCTGAACAAAAACTAGGATTCTGTATGGTCAGGAAGGACCTACAACTCAGGTCCGATGGCCTGGGCTAGTGACTAATTTCTATGACCATGCCTGGTTACCTTTTGACCCCTGTGTAGCCAATTATCATTGTGGAGACCATGAAGGAAGGAGGGAAGGTGCAGGTATGGGCTTCCAAATCATCTCCAGTGTCAATATTGTTCTGCGGTATCTGTCTCCCCAGTGGCATGCCCTTTTTGTGTGGGTCTATTTTGCAACTGACAGGAGCTAGAGAAACTCAGAAAACTGTCTTTAACTCGACTCAGAAATCTGACAGACTCCTTTCTTGAACAGCTATAGGCATCTCTTAAAATAAGAATTTTCTTAAATAAGGGAAAAGATCCTGTTGAGATTTCCTACCAAAAATCTATATAAGGTGTGTGTGAACTTAGAGCTCATCAATGTCTTTTATGTGGTGTGAAAAATTGGATCAGCTCACCTTCTATAGCTCACCTTATATAGTGCTATCGGACTATGAAAGGGGAAGGAAAGCTCCAGGACCAGATGGGGTTTCACCAACATGCCTCAGAACCTGTGCTGACCAGCAGGCTCCCATCTTCTCTCTGATCTTCAACAGATCACTGGAGCTGTGTGAAGTCCCTGCATGCTTCAAATGTTCCACCATCATTCCCATCCCCAAGAAGCCAAAAATCACAGGACTCAATGACTACAGACTGGTGGCTCTGACATCATGAAATCCTTTGAGAGACTGGTGTTGGCCCACCTGAAGAACATCACTGGACCTTTCCTGGACCCCCTGCAATTTGCCTACCGATCCAATCGGTCCGTGGATGATGCAGTCAATATGGGGCTGCACTACATCCTGCAACATCTGGACAAACCAGGGACTTATGTGAGGATTCTGTTTGTGCACTTCAGCTCGGCGTTCAACACCATCATCCCATCACTCCTCCAGAATAAACTCTCCCAGCTCTCCATTCCTGACTGCATACAGACAGGAAATGGAGCAGCTGGCTTTCTGGTGCAGTCACAACAACCTGGAGCTAAACACGCTCAAAACAGTGCAGGTGGTTGTGGACTTGAGGAGAAATGACCCCACCCACCCCCCTCTCACCATCATGAACAGCACTGTAGCATCAGTGGAGTCATTCAGGTTCCTGGGCACCACAATCTCTCAGGACCTGAAGTGGAGCCTGCACATCGACTCCAACGTGAAAAAGGCCCAGCAGAGGTTGTACTTCCTGCGCCAGCTGAAGAAGTTCAACCTTCCACAGACGCTGCTGACCCAGTTCTACTCAGCGGTCATCGAGTCTGTCCTGTGCTCCTCCATCACTGTCTGGTTTAGCTCCACCTCTAAATCAGACATCCGAAGACTCCAGAGGACAGTTCGGACCGCTGAGAAGGTCATTGGTGTTCCCCTACCCACCCTCCAAGACCTGTTCACCTCAAGAGTGAGAAAAAGAGCTCAGAAAATCACTCTGGATGCCACCCACCCGAGCCACCACCTCTTCCAGTTCTTACCCTCTGGCTGGTGCTTCAGAGCTCCAAACCTCAAGACAGCCCAGCACAAAGGAAGCTTCTTCCCTCAGGCCATCCAACTCTTAAACTCGTAGCTCTCCACCATTCCCTTCCACCACCTACACTATGACACTGGCACCTTTTTGCTCTTTGCACACCAATTAGTTCCCCTTTCATCCTGTGTTTCAGGTTATCTGTGCATTTTTCTTTTAGTTTTTTGTGGCATTTCTGTAGAATTTATGGTTGCTGTTTGACCCTTTGTAGCATTTGTATTTATGTCTGTTTGCACTGGAGTACCCCCCCGTACCTAAACAAATTCCCTGTGTATGTGTGCACACACACTTGGCAATAAAGCTCATTCTGATTCTGATTCTGATATGCGTTCACAGCGTTTCATGGAAATAAAATAAAAACGCTAAACAAAAGTTATTAAAACGTAACTTGTCTAAATACACTATAATCACTATAAAACAAAATAGCTCCAATTAACTTAAAATTGAGCAGTTCCAGATCTTTCCTTTTTCTCTTTACAACAAAAAAATAAGTAAAACTGTTTTATGAACGCACCTCCAACAACAGAAGCAGGAGGCATTTAATTAGTGAATATAGCAGCACGGATGTAGCTCCCTATAGCACGTGAGCGAAGGAAAAAAAATCTATATTGGCGCTATTAAAGTTCATTTTCTACAAGCTGAAAATAAGCAGTGGTCATATTGAAAGTAACTCGATTCATAGTTAACACAATAATTTAACATTTTTTAGTTTTTACTTTCAAATAGCATGACGTTTGTCCATAATAGCACAGCTGCTAGGTTAACCCGTAGGCCAGGGGTCTCCAAGCAGGTCCAGTGTCCTGCTTGTTTTTCAACTATCCCTGCCCTTGCAGTTTCTGATTGGCTGAACACACCTGGACTGGAGTTGGAGACCCTTGCAGTAGGGAGATGACAGTGGAACACAATTTACCAGCACAAGCTGCACATCTCAACTGAGCGGGAGAGGCAGCTGCATCACAAGTAAATTGGTTTGTGTCACACCAAATAATGCCTCCTGCACAACAAATATCAATAAGGAACTATGACACTCAGCAACAGCACATAAAAAATTCGATGCAAAAATAAATTTGTATATACACCCCAAAATAATATACAGTAAAATAAATCAGTATGCACTGTACAGTCTTTCTTCATTTCTATATTCATTTGATACACACGCCTTTTTTACACAATCAAATGCTGTATCTCGCATAGTAGTGTTAATTTCGTCAGACGAAACTAGATGAAAAATGTTGGTCAATGACCCTTTTTTTCATGACGAGGCAAGGACAAGTCGAAATCAAAGTCAATGAACACAGACTATGACTTTATTAACATGTGATACTGTTAATGAAAAAAGACGATGAAAATGTAGTTCTTAGAACAAAAACCTAGACAAAATCTGTCTTACTATCTGTCACAGAGGGACACAAATGAGGAGACGAAAATATAAGACACAAGCGGGTTTGTGTTTGTATGTTGCTATAGAGATGCCTCTGTACTGTACGCTTCTTTGTAAGTCCAGATCTCCTTGGTTTATTGGAGTCTTAAAGGGTGTTGGACACAAGGTTTTGAACTTTGTTAAAAAATAAAAATAATAAAATCAGAACATGTATTGTAACAGTGTATTGATGTATTTGTTAAAATGTCACACAATATTTTTTGCGAAGTTACATTCTCAGTTATTCAACATGTATTTTATCAGGTCATTCACATGGGAGATAAGGGAAAGATTAAAATAATATCTCTTTGGTTTAGACTAGACTGACTGAAATATTTATCAAAATAGAAAAAAACTAAAATGATTTTCAATGAGTAAAACTAGACTAAAATACTTTTGGTTTTCGTGTGACTATAATAAGAATAAAATGCCCAGACTTTTAGTCACCTAAAATCTGACTAAAAAGAAATTGTATATGGTTGACTATATATGACTAAAACTATTAAGGACATTTGACACAGGACTAAGACTAACACTAAATTAAAAAAATATCTGACAAAATTACCACTTTTTTCAGCTCTTTTCAGGTTAGCAATAGAGATCTCAATAGCATGCACTTCTAATTGACCTGCAGAGCCTTTATGATATGTTTATTTAATGGCAATACACTGTCTTCTAATTTGTCTTAGAACAGCGTCCATTATGTTTGCATTAGAATATCTGTCAATTACCTTCAGTAAACATACATACAAACATAAAGGACTTTGCCACCATCGCCGGTCCTTACCAGTCAACTGGTAGAGACTTGACTCAGAAGAGCCAGGCGTTCCAGTGGACAGATAACTGCGCAGTAGCCTTTAGCCAACTCCGCTCTGCCCTGGTTGAAGCTCCAGTGCCGGCCCACCCAGACCCAAAAAAGACCTTCACTATGCATGACGCCAGTAATGTGGGTCTGGGCTCTTTCCTAGGTAGGGGAGCATGGTGAACAGTGTCCGTCCCTTCCGCCCTTACCTGCACGGCCAGAGGTTTGTTCTGCGAACCAACCATGCCTCACTCACCTGGCTGCTGAACTTCAAAGAGCCTGAGGGAGCGAGGTGTCAGCTCTGACAGCGGCTGGAGGAACGTCATCAACCAGGTTCAAGGGTGGCTGTGCTGTAGTGTGTGCTTGCAGCGGACGTCCAGGAGGCCATCAATCCCCAGCAGCTCCAGCAGGACTAGCAGCAGGACCCAGTCCTTTCCCAGGTTCATTCCTGGGTGAGGGTTGGTCAACGGCCAGAGTGGACAGTGGTGTCAGCACTGGATCCAGATATCTGTTATACTCCCAATGGCCCAGCATTAGCATCTAGAATGGACTGCTCTACTGCTGCTAGAGTTCCCCGGACACACAGCGGGAGATCCTGCAGCTCCTGGTTCTACGCAGCCTTCGGGACAAAGTCCTCCACTGGGTCCATGGTTCCGTGGGGACCGGCCACTTTGGGGTCACTAAGACCCTCCAGCGGCTAAGGCACTGGTTCTACTGGCCAGGTTGCAGGTGTGATGTTGAGATGTTTGTCCACTGGTGTGATGACTGCACTGCACAGAAGGGCCCCACTCACTGGTCCCATGCTCCTCTACAGCAGTACCAGGTTGGGTCACCCATGGAGAGGGTGGGTGTTGACATCCTGGGCCCATTTCCTGTCTCGGACCAGGGAAACTGATATGTCCTTGTGGTCATGGACTACTTCACAAAGTGGCCTGAGGCGTATGCTGTTCCAGACCAAAGTGCTGTGACAACCAGTGTTAATTTTGACAGCAGATTTTAATTTAGTTTTAGTCATAGATTTTTGACTAAAATGCAATTTTAGTTTTAGTCATATTTTAGTCATCTGCTTTGTTTTAGTTTTAGTCTAGTTTTAGTCAACTAAATAGCATAAGATTTTAGTCGACTAAATCTACAGTAGATTTAGTCGGTCCTGCAGCCTTTTTTGGGTTCACAGCCTTCAATGCACGCCTATTCTGACAGATTGGAGGGGTTTAAGGTGATTTTGTTTGGGCCTCAAAGTAGCGGTTTAACTCCTCAGCCAGTGCCCCATTGTTGAATACAGTGCTGTCAGTCCTGCCCTTGTAGTTTGTTAATTGCTGTAACCCTTGCCAGACCCTATGAGGATTATTGTGTATAAATCGATCCTCGATTTGTTGTCTGTAGGCCTCCTTTGCTTCTCTTATGCCTCTCTTCAAGGCTACTCTGTAAGTGCTGTACAATGCTTGGTGACCAGATTTAAAAGCAATGTTACGGTCTTTAACCAGTTTATGTACCGCTCCTGTCATCCAGGTTTTCTGATTGGAAAACCTATGGATGCGCTTTTCCACTGTGACACTCTGTACAACACTTGATGTAAAACAAAACTGTGTCTGTATATTCCACTAGTTCACCCTGTGAAAACAAGTCCCGATCAGTGTTTTCAAAGTAGTCCTGAAGTTGTATTGGTACATCCTGGGGTAAGGTTATAACAGTGACTGCTGGTGGCCTTGATGTTTTCCGTTTTTTTTTTTTTTCGTTTGGTGGGTGTGATTTAAATGTTTGGTTGGTTTTGTTTTGTTTTCTTGTGTTGATTTATTTAGTTAGTTTTGTAATTTGGGTTTGCATTGTTGGTGTGTTTTTTTTTTTTTTTTAACTTTTCTTTCTATTTGAATGGTTTGTTGTGTAGTGTGTCCTGTGTCCTATTGGTGCGGGTGTGTTTGATTATTAATCATCCTTGCTGTCGTTATATTTTGAGGCATTATTGTTTTGGGTTATTTTAGCATTAGTTCTATTTTATTCCAGAGGCCCACTGTGTTTTAAATAATTGTATTAAAATAAAATTGGTTTCTGTTTGGTACTTAGGGCATCACGTCTCTCTCTTTTGTGTCCATCCCTAGCGCGGCCTTCTTCGATCTGGTTAAGATTGTTCTTCTGGGTTCCTGGGGTTTTTCCTGGGTGGCTGCCTCATATATATATATATATATAAATTTTATCTATATATATTTTTTTTTTTTTTTTTTTTTTTACCCACTCGCCACAATAGGTAACAATTTCACCGTATTAACATGTATCCTTAGTGGGATCCTTATGTATCCTTATGGGATTCAACATAACCCACTTTGGCCAAAGGAATACACTTGACTGTGGTCACTGGAGTCTCTAAATTCATGTTTTTGACTCTGAATCTGCCAAGTCAAACTGAACTGGCAGCTGAAGAACCCTGGACTTATGCCTCTGTCGTACTCTCATCCAAGGCTAATATCCCTGCTGCTGGAGAGCTGCCGGAGAGTAACTTGCAGGCCCTTTGCTACGTGGCTTCATCCCTTCTAATGGGCCTTGGCTTGCTGGCTTTTTTCAAAGGTGTGGAGCACCGTTTCCAATTTAGTGATTTTTGCCTCAATGCTACAAGAACCTCCCATTTATTATAGTATCATTATCACTAAAGGAGACAGTGAAATAACATATGACACACCGAGCTGGAGAGAGAAGGAGGGGAGAGGCAATACTAGGAACTAGGTAAGCTAACTGTTAGGCTAGCAGATCTGTAACAAGACTAAGTATGGAATTACCAAGAGGTTTTGTTTTATAAAAATTGTACTTTGATAGTACAAGATGTTACAATTTAGGAATTAGGTTGATGTACAGAGAATATTGTAAACTGTACAGAACTGCACAGCATAATATATTAGCAACACAAAATGATTCAGTTTACCTAGTATTTTACTAAAATCATGCTTATTCTGAGCACTCTTAATTATGCTAACTGCCATTAAATGCCAATTTATGTTTCTCCGAATCTTTGCATCGGGCACTGTGGGCTGTATTGAGCTGTCTCTCTGAGAGTTCAGGGAGAAGCATCTGGATGTTTCACTGCAGTGCACTCCATGTGCATGCAGTGGTTGCAGGGGTATGGACAGGAGGCGGCCCCACAGTATTAGAACTCAGATCCAGCCAATGGGCACAGTTACAGCATGCTTTTAGTTTAAATTTGACATAGAAATCCAAAATTCTTATTTTTTAACTTAAATTTTAAAAATGTGTAAGAATGTGTGTCCAGGATTGTCTATTTTTATGTCTCTCTCATGTATGTAAATGGAAATGAGAAAGAAAAATGGTAAACAGTAAAACATTGCTTCTTTATTCAAGGCTTAAATTAGTTGGTCTGTCTCAGTGGCATTTACACTTTGGCATGTCACACTTCATTCTACAAGCCTAAGCATATTACTTATTTTTCCATTTAACACTGAGCAATGCATCAGTGACAAATTAAATGCAGAATCCATGTAGATACTGCAACAAATTGTTGACCCCTTTTTAAATGACAAACAGTATTTGCCAAGAAATTATAGCTGACCAATGAAGTTTGACTGTCTCAGTGATAAAATGATTAATAATTAAGCTAAAGGTTGGCTGGGCAGATTCACATACCTGTTAGGTTTAACAACAGGACCAACTATAACTCTGTTCCAAAGGGTCGGAAGAACTCATATTGGAGGACTGAGTCTGTATAAGAAGTCAACGCAATCTGGAAGACAGGAATCAACATGTCTACCCATTATACTACAGGTCTGAACCTTCTTCTACTCAGTTTGATGCTCTTATGCCTAGTGTATCTTTATGGCATGTGAAACACTGATTTTATAGACTGCTTCTCAGAGCACACATAACAGGAACACTAGGGAAAACAGAGATACAAACTATTACTATCCATATTTCTATGAGAAAGGTATGTGTTATGACACATTTTAAAAAACAACTAATTCAGCAGTGCTTTACAGAAATGGGAAACTCATTACACTACAACAGACTCATTATTTTGCATCCAACATGAGCAAGACAAAAGCCTTCATTTTTTTCACTGAAGGTTATCATTAAAAATATATAACAAATTTAATATTAAAAAGCAATTAAGTGGTCTATCTTTAGTGCCTGTTAATGGAAGGCCTTACAAATGGTCAGTTCACCCAAGTAAAAAAAAATGTAAATAGTAGATAGTTTCATTTGTATTTACCAATATTTTGGTATCCTCACCATCAAGAACTTTTTCACCACTCCAGTATACCAGAGGTGAAATTGTGATTAAGCTGTTGATTAAGTTCAAAAGCTAACTTTAAATTGCCTGTAGGTGTGAATGCGAGTGTGAATATTGTCTCTTTCTGTGTACCAGCGCTATGATAAACTGGTGATCTGTCTGTGGTGTACCTCGTCTCTTAGCCCAATGTCAGCTAGGATCAACTGCTTTATACTGTATATTCACTACTACCTCTATATGTTTGTCCTGCTCATGTATGTAAATGGAAATTAGAGGAAAAAATGGTAAACAATACTAAAAACAAATGGGCACTTAGATGCTTATTCGAGGATTAATTTAGCATACAGCTTGATGTGACATTTACACATTTTGACATGTCAAACTAATAACTATTCAAGTCGCAAAAGAGGACCTGTATGTTATGTTCACCAGTCAGTAACAATGACTAATAAAATATGATACTGTCAGCCCATTTTAAATGACAGTATTTGCCAAGAGATTATAGCTAACCAGTGTAATCTGTCTCACTATCAAGAGGATTAATGAGTAAGCTAAAGGTTGACTGAACAGATTCACATACCTGCACATACATCAGAACTCATACCTGAGACTGTGTGTGAATAAGAAAACAACACAATGTGGAAGACTAGATTTAACATATTTGTCATGGTTTTAAGAAATGATCAGATGTGGACCCAAATGCAGGCACCACTTGAGAGGCAGAAAGGTGGAGACAGGAGGGTTTATTGACGATGGGAAGGTGATTAGAACAAAAATACAGTAACTGGACAAACAATAAGATAGTTACCAAAACTCCCAAATGCAATGAAACAGAAACACTGTGTGTGATAGTTCCACATGAAAAGACTGAGCCTCAAACAGTGAATGCAAAGTCCAGTCAAGAAACCAAAACCAGGCTATGAACCTTAGAGAACAGCTGGTTGTGTGAATGGACCATTTATCCTAGGACGTTGATAATATTGGCAATGGGGAGTGTAAAATGGTTGGTATATAAACAGAGTCCAGGTCCACACGTGAAAGCAAACACATGAACAAAACCAGGAAGTCAAGATGGGCAGATCTAACAGGATACTTGTAAGTAAGTGGGACAAATGGCAAAATAGAGGCCAAGGACAAGAAGTCATACTACAGGTCTGAACCTTCTTTAACCCAGTTTTAAGCTCTTTTATATCAATCTTTATGGCACCACTTTTCAGAGCATGTGGAAAAGCAAATTTCCAAACTACTAATAAGACAGATATGGGTTACGGCAGGGGTTTTCAAACTTTTTAATTCCATGGACCCCCAAATATGATGATTCCTTGCAGGGGGACCCCCTTGCCTAAAATATAAAGCAATTTTAAGTAGGCTATAAACACATAAGCTAAAATTTTGTAATGTAAAGACATTGCAATTCATATTACAATAGACATCTGAAATTCTAACACAGCGAGACCAGTCTATTGAATTGTCCGTCATGAATTGATGCATCATATTAAAGTTGTTCTGCCCAGTGGTTCTGCCTTCAATTACAAAAGAGAAGTTCCTCAATAAATTTATCCTTATAGAGGAAACGTATTGTCTGTGCTTGATTCGCTACATCAGTACTTTCATCCAACTGCAGCACAGAGTATTCTCTGGCTTCCAGTTGTTCTAAAAGAGGCAATGCAACATCATAGGCCAACTCACCTATGCGTCTGCTCACTGTCACACAATCTACCTTTCGTGCTACTTCCTCTCCAAACAATTCCCTGACGATGTATTTAGTAGCTGGTAATAATTATGTGTCGCCAACTGTGTGCGGCTTCTTAGCATGTGCAATGTGGACAGATGCCAAATATGATGCCTCTAAACACCTCTCAGGGACTGATGCTTGCTGCCGAAAAATACTAGACTGCCAGCCCAAACACAGCCCCTGATATTTAAAATAGTCAGATGATTTTCCTGCCTAATTGGGATGTTTCTGTTGTAGATGTCGTTTGAGCTTGAATGATTTCATGCGCTCGTTGGAGAGAATTTCTTGACAGAGAACACAGTGCGGTCTCTTGACTCTGCTTTAACATGCAGATAAAACCAAACGCAATGTAAGATTTGTCATATTTTCTAGTTTTTACCTTAGTGTCCGCTTTAGTGTCATCAGATTTACATGAACTGCTTACAGGTTCGCGATTCTTCAAAAATCTTTCCATCGTTTGTAGAGCACATACACAGCCGCTAATTGCTCCATTCAAATTTAGCCTACTGTAAAATGCAAAATGACAAAAAAAAATATTTGGGGGTAAATACATTACAAGGATCCACTCATAGAAATCACAAAACTATATATAGATTTGGTTATTAATAGCCTTAGGATAAAAAAAAATAATTAAAAACAAAATCTAAGTGAATCATATAATTTTTTTTATCATATCATATTTTACCTATTGGACAATAGGTATAATATAATAAAAAAAAGTCAAATATGAAAAAGGAGTTAATTGAGGTGACCTTATAAGGTGGTCATTTCAGCCTGATAAAAATCTATTGTATTTTTGTAGCCAAGTCATATTTGAAATAATCTTAAGGCACAACATATGAAGATAAAGACCTTACAGTATTATAGAGAAAAACAAGAAATTGCTCTTGAGCAAGTACTTGGAAGGAGGAAAAACTTTTAAAAGATGAAACCTCTGACAGAACCAGGCTCAGGTTGGGCAGCCTTCCGCATCCACCAGTTAGTGTGAGTGGATAGTGGTGAGGGAAAAGAAGAGCAACAAGACAAGAAGTAATCTACTACTTTAGGGCTAGAAATACTGTACGTACAGATAGGTACACAGAGAGAGAGTGAGGAAAGAGAAGAATAAGCAAAAACTGTTTTAGACATTTATTTTAGCACACTTCCAGTTCCACACACTTCCATTTGAGCTAATTACTTGTCCTGATTACTTTCACCTGGTTCCCATTCTCGTGGCAGAAAGTACTATAGTGAATCTTGTCCCCCTGACTATAACTTTCTTAGTTGTCTTAGAACTCATGGTCATGGTGGTAGGCTTGCCACCATTTTTAGAAAGTGTCTGTCAGCTTCTTGATGTCTTCTATACTTTTTGATTTCTGGCAGTTTATATTTTAAGCTGTTTTTGCTCATTTTTCAACTTCTCATTGGTGTATATTGCGGAATCCTCTAGCTTTTACTCTTCAACTTTTTTCAACTTTTTTGTCTCTTTTCTTCTCTTCTGGTTTTAACTTTCAGCTTTATGAACAATTTATATATTAAAGTAGTAGAGATTTTTGTCTTCTTTCAGGTAATGCTACTCTTACTCTGATAGGACCTACGGTTTTTCCACCAGGTGGCCAAAACCACAGAGAGTGACTGCTCAATCTCTCATTCATCTCCCATTATAAAAGAAGTCCAGGAATTCTTGTGATGGCCATGTCCAGCCTTTCACAATAAAAGTCTGCAGTTATTTACAGGAAGTGAGTGCACCTTTCTGAAGTATAGTGAGTATTCAAAATTAAACTTCAGCTTTTAATTGTAGGTCATGTGAGTGCACCACGGCATGCTGCACTTTCAAAATAAAAGCCTTTGTTCTTGATTCTTTCAAAGTAAAAGCCAAGAAATAACATGAGTTTAAAATGGACTTTGGCTATTGGCATACAGCTTTAGACACTGACTTAGTGTGTTTTTAATGTCAGCCATGGTGTCTTCTCCCAGGAGAAGCCTTTCACAAAAAAAGTCTACAGTTATTTGTAGGAAGTTATTACACCTTTGTAACATATCATGAATATTCAAAACAAAGTTATAATTAAAATCTAAGATCACTTGAGTCTTCTGCAGCACTTTGTCCTTTCCAAATAAAAGCCTTTTTATAGACTTTTTTCAAAACAAAAGCCAACAAACGCTAATATGAGCTTAAAATAGACTTTGGCTATTGGCCGACAGCTTTAGACACTGACTTAGGGTGTTTTTAATATCAGCCATGGTGTATTCTTCCAGGAGGTCATGTCTGACTTTTCACAATAAAAGACTAGTTATCTGTAAGAAGTTATTACGCCTTTGTAAAGTATAATGAATATTGAAAATAAAGTTAGGATTGTAATATGTGATCATGTGAGTCTCCTGCAACACTCTCTCCTTTCAAAATAAAAGCCTTTTTATAACATTCTTTCAAAATAGAAGTCCTCAAATAGCAACATAACCTTACAATGGACTTTTCAGGCACCAACTGAGGTGATTTTAAATGTCAGGCATGGTGTCGTAACGAATTCGTGACGCTTTGACACTGCAACTGTATCCGGGTAAGTGATTTCCTATTGCAAGCGTGTCGTGTTGTATAGTTCGTCAGATTAGCAACAGACTAGCTATAGTCTAACACACCTAAAAACCAACTAAACTCTCTAAACAATTCATTAACTGCCACATTCCGGTACTAGTCAAGTAACTTTCTATTTTGACCGGTATTTATTGCTATTTCCGGACTTGGCGTTCGTTAGCCTACCAGTTAGCTTAGCTAGCTAGTAACATGGCTTCTCCCTCTCTCTCTCTTTCCTGCTTGGTGTGCCACATGTTTAGTTATTCCTCTGCCTCCTTTAGCGATAATGATACCTGTAATAAGTGCAAGGTTCTGCTAGCTTTGGAGGCGAGGATCACTGATTTGGAAGCGGGGCTCCGCACCTTTGAACAAAAGCCAGCTAGCCTAGCCCCGTGGAGCCACCGAGCTCAGGGTCTGTTAGCGGTCCAAGGGCAGCTCCAGAGCAGCCCGGAGAATTAGCCTGGGTGACGGTCCGACGGAAACGTCCTCCTAAGCAGAAACCCACGGCTCATCACCTGCCTGTTCACGTTTCTAATAGATGTTCCCCGCTCAGCGACACACCCGCTGAGAAACCGACTCTGATAATTGGCGATTTCATAGTCATGAACGTGAAAATCGAGACGCCAGCGACCATAGTCAAATGTATTCCTGTGGCCAGAGCGGGCGACATTGAGTCAAATCTGAAGCTGCTGGCTAAGGCTAATCGTAAATATGGGAAAATTGTTTTTCACGTCGGCAGCAATGACACCCGATTACGCCAATCGGAGGTCACTAAAATTAATGTTGAGTCGGTGTGTAACTTTGCTAAATAATGTCGGACTCCGTAGTTTTCTCTGGACCCCTGCCCAATCTGACCAGCGATGACATGTTTATCCGCATGTCGTCGTTCCGTCGCTGGCTCTCTAGGTGGTGTCCAGCAAACGATGTGGGCTTCATAGACAATTGGGCCACTTTCTGGGGAAAACCCGGTCTGGTAGCGAGAGATGGCATCCATCCCACTTTGAATGGTGCAGCTCTCATCTCTAGAAATTTGGCCGAGTTCATTAGCCGACCTAAAGCCTGACAATCCAGGGTGGGGACCGGGATGCAGAGACTCAGTCTAAAACGCCTCTCTGCAGTTTCCTTAGAGCCGCCGCCCCCCTCAAACCACATAGAGACTGTGTCTGCCCCTCGAACATATAAATCAATTAAATCAGAAGTTAACAGAAGAGGAGTTATTCATAAAAACTTAATAAAAATTAAGACCACTCCTCTTATTGAACAGAAAAACAGAACTGTCAAATGTGGACTATTAAATATTAGGTCCCTTTCTTCTAAATCTCTGTTAGTAAATGATTTGATAACTGATCACCAAATTGACCTACTTTATCTTACTGAAACCTGGTTACAGCAGGATGAATATGTCAGTCCGAATGAATCAACCCCCCTCAGTCATAAAAATTATCATGTTCCTAGAAGCACAGGTCGAGGTGGAGAAGTAGCTGCAATCTTCCACTCAAACTTATTATTAAACTTTCATCCTCAGAACAGTTATAACTCATTTGAGAGCCTCACTCTTAGTCTCTCACATCCAAACTGGAAAACACAAGAACCAGTTCTACTTGTCACTGTGTACCGTCCACCTGTCCCTTACTCAGTTTTTAACTGAATTCCCTGACTTTCTGTCTGATTTAGTGCTTAGATCAGATAAAGTTATTATAGTGGGAGATTTTAACATTCATGTAGATGTTGAAAATAACAGTCTCAGCACTGCATTTAATTCCTATATTAGATTCAATTGGTTTCATTCAAAACGTTATAAACCCACCCACTGTTTTAATCACACCCTTGATCTTGTTCTGACCTATGGCATCGAAATTGAACATCTAATAGTTTTTCCCCCAAATCCCGTTTTGTCAGATCATTCTTTAATAACTTTTGAATTTAAAATGATGGATCATGCAGCGTTTGGAAGAAAATTCCACTACAGCAGATGTTTATCTGACAACGCTGTTAATAAATTTAAGAAAATGATTCCATCTTTATTTGCATCTATGCCAAGTATAAACATAGTGGAGAGCAGCTGCCTCAATCCTACTCCCTACCAAATTGATCATATTGTTGACAGCGCTGTAACCTCACTGAGTGAAACGTTTGATTCTGTAGCCCCTCTGAAAAAGAAGTTAGTGAATCAGAGAAGACTAGCCCCATGGTATAATTTACATGTTCGTACCTTAAAGCAGGCATCACGAAGGCTGGAAAGGAAGTGGCGTTCCACAAACTTAGAGGAAATTTTTCTAGCCTGGAAAAACAATCTACTAACATATAAAAAAGCTCTCCGTAAAGCCAGAACTGCATACTATTCATCACTAATCGAGGAAAATAAGAACAATCCCAGGTTTCTTTTCAGCACTGTAGCCAGGCTGACAAAAAGTCACAGCTCTGTTGAGCCCAGTGTTCCCTTAGGTCTCAGCAGTGATGAATTTATGAGTTTCTTTACAAATAAAATCACAACTATTATAAAATTCAGCAGATGCTTCCTATACCTGCAATAAATGAATCTTCTACTACAGTAGCTCTTGAATCATCTGTAGGACCTCAGTTATGTTTAGACTGCTTCTCTCCCATAGATCTCTCTGAATTTACATCAGTAGTTGCTTCATTGAAATCATCAACGTGTCTCTTAGACCCCATCGCGACTAGACTGCTTAAAGGCACCCTGCCATTAATGAACTCATCTTTATTGGACTTGGTAAATTTATCTCTAGTATCAGGCTACGTACCACAGGCCTTTAAGATTGCAGTAATCAAACCTTTACTCAAAAAGCCTAGTCTTGATCCAGGAGTCTTGGCTAATTACAGACCAATATCCAACCTGCCATTTATTTCTAAAATCTTAGAAAAAGCTGTTGCTAAGCAGCTATCAGACCACTTACACAGGAATGAACTATTTGAAGGTTTTCAATCAGGATTTAGAGCACATCATAATACAGAAACAGCACTGTGAAAGTTACCAACGACCTTCTCTTAGCCTCAGATAATGGACTTGTTTCGATACTTGTCCTCCTAGACCTTAGTGCTGCATTCGACACCATTGACCACAACATCTTATTACAGAGACTGGAGGATGTGATTGGTATCAGAGGAACAGCGTTCATGTCCATGATTAACCTTCCACACGAACAAAAGTTAGTTATGGAGTTCCACAAGGCTCTGTGCTAGGACCGATTCTGTTCACCTGTACATGCTTCCTTTAGGCTATGTCATTAGGAAGCACTCTGTTAATTACCACTGCTATGCAGATGACACTCAGTTGTATCTATCCATTAAACCTGTTAACACAAACCAGTTAACAAGACTTTGTTGGAACTGGTATTTTCTCCCTCAGTTCCGCGTGTTCGTTTGATTGATGAAACGGAGGAGAGGAATATGGTCTCAAATAAGCTGTTTAATAAAACACACTGAATAAAGCAGTTACAGAGCTCCGGGTCAAACTTTCCCTAGCCAATAACAGTCTCTGTCAGGGCACGAAGTCTGACTGACTATTTTTCCCGGTGATAATATTACAGAATGAAATGTGCAATCTTTAGGAAGCTGGTGTGTTCTTCTCCCATAGGTTGAAAACGTTGGGATGTCCCGAGGTATCCCCCTGTTGCTATGCCTCCTGGCAGAGGTCAACCTGCCCTGTAAGACAGAGTTCAACAACAAAAACACCAGGCACATCCTATCTGATGTTATGTCTAATTTACTTCTCATCCCGTGGGAAACCCTGCAATTACTGAAAAACAAGTCCATGTCTAAACTACTACTGTTTCACACCTACTAGAATGCTTCATGATTATACTGTAATGATGCCTTAAAAGTTTAATCCATAATATGATAAATGTAAGCTAATGCTACCAAAATGTAAGCTAATACTACCTTGTACCTTGAGCTGTAATATAATAGAAGTTATACCTTAAGCTGTAATGTAATAGAAGTAACGATTCCCACAACTTCAAGCCTGTCTAACTGCCATAAAGGCCTGGATGACCAGTAACTCTCTACTTTTAAACTCAGAGAAAACAGAAGTCATTGTATTTGGGCCAAAAAATCTCAGAAATAACTCTTCTAAAATTATTGCTGCTTTAGATGGCATAGTCCTGGCCTCCAGCACTACTGTGAAAAACCTTGGAGTTATTTTTGACCAGGACATGTCCTTTAACTCACACATAAAACAAATCTCTAGAACTGCATTCTTTCACCTGCGCAACATTTCCAAAATTAGGAACATCCTGTCTCAAAATGATGCAGAAAAACTAGTCCATGCACCTGAAGGCTAGGTTACTGTAACTCATTATTGACATCATTGGATGTCCCAGTATCTCCATAAAAAGCCTCCAGTTAATCCAGAATGCAGCAAAAGAGATCATATTTCTCCTTTATTAGCTTCTCTTCATTGGCTCCCTGTAAAATACAGAATAGAATTTAAAATCCTTCTCCTCACATACAAATCCCTTCATGATCAAGCTCTTTCCTACCTTAAAGACCTCATAGTACCATATTATCCCAATAGACCACTTCGTTTTTTTTTCTTTTTAAAACTCTTGCAACATTTCATCTCCAGAGTCAAATCAGTTGTAAATTCATTTTGATATGTTTTGAAGAAATCCACTGGTAGATTTTGTCATATAAATCTGTAATACCTTCAGAAGTAATGGAGAAACAGGTACCACTTTGCTCTCAGAGTGCAGGTCTACCTGTGGTTCCGAGAGTTTCCAAAAGCAGAATGGGAGGCTGAGCCTTTAGCTATCAAGCTCCTCTCCTGTGGAACCAGCTCCCAGCCTGGGTTCAGGAGGCAGACACTCTCTGCACTTTTAAGGCTAGACTTAAAACCTTCCTCTATGACAAAGCGTATAGTTAGGGCTGGCTTCAGGCAACCCTGAACCATCCCTTAGTTATGCTGCTATAGGCCTAGACTGCCCGAGGACCATCGGTGTACCTTCTGCAGGTGTCCTTGGTCCTGGAGCTGTATATCGCTGATGTGCAGTTAGTGGCCCCACCAACCTGCAGTGTCTATTTGTTGTTTATTGTTGCTGTTCTTTTCTCTCTGCTCTATCCACTCACCCCAACCGGTCGAGGCAGATGGCCACCCAAACTGAGCCTGTTCTGCTGGAGGTTTTTCTTCCGTTAAAGGAAGTTTTTCCTTTCCACTGTCGCCAAGTGCTTGCTCATAAGTGATTTGTTGGGTTTTTAGTTTTAGTTTTTGTAAAGTGCCTTGAGATGATTTGTATTGTGATTTGGCGCTATGCAAATAAAAATGAATTGAATTGAAATTGAAGTGTTTTCTTCAGGATGACATGGTCAGACATTCACAGTAAAAGTCTACAGTTATTTGCACAAAGTTAATGCACCTTTAGAAACTTTGATATTCATAATTAATGTTTAGAATTTATTTAACATCATATGACCATTCTGCAACATGCCTTTCTTTCAAAATAAAAGCCTTTTTATTGTATGATTTCAATATAAAAGCCAAGAAACACAAATATGACGTTAAAATCCACTTTGTTTAGTAAGATACAGCTGTAGGTACCCATTGAAGCCATTTTAAACTTCAGCACTGTGGTCTTCTCGCAGCCAGACATGTATTTTCACAATAAAAGTCTACAGTTATTTGTATGAAGTTACTCTAGTGTCACAAAGTACAACAATTCAGAATTTAAGTTCAGGTCTTTACTCAAGGTCACGAGTCTCCTGCGGCATGCTGCCTTTTCAAAATAAAAGCCTTCTTATTATATGGTTTCAAAATAAAAGTTAAGAAATGCTAATCTTTGCTCTTTTCCAGCACATATTTTCCTTTCAGCCTTTGACCAATGCAATTTATTCTTTACTCAAACTACTTTCATTCCTTCAATTCGTCGCTTTTTTCAGTCTTTCCTTCCATCTTCTCTTCTTTCTCCATAAGAAAAGTTTCCTTCAAATATTCCTGCTTTCGTTACACATCATTTACCTTCTGTAATTTTCATCAATATTTATTGGTTTTAAAACTACACTACATAGTCTTTCTACAATTTAACTTATTTGCTGTTTCATTATTCCCTTTTTCTTTCTTTAACTCATATTTGATTTCTTTGGTTCTTCCTTCCTTCTTTTCAATCCTACTACGAAATTCCTGCACTTCTTTTATATTAGTTTAACACTTCTTTCTTTAGCAATTTCTATATTATATGATTCTCTTTCCACTCTTTTCAGCAATGTTCGATATTTTTTTAGCTAAACAAGTTAAGCTTTCAACTCCAGGTTTATATTTCAGCTTCCAAGGTTCTTCAGCATTGTATTTCAGCCTTCAGCTTATTCAGCAATGCATTTCAGCCATTTTCACCATTGGACAGTGTCGTGGAAAAAATATCTCAGGTCAAAGGATGGCAAATTTAATAGGCAAGGCATTGGGCAAAGCAACAGAGTCACAACAGAACATGCGGCCTGCAGGACGGGTCAATATCGATTGACCACGAGCACAGAAAATTATCAGCTTTTGTTTCAGTTGAACAGCATTAATTTACACATCAGTCACTCACATGTAAATCATGCCGGCAGGATGGCATACGTAAGATATAGATATTAGCGTCTCCCTGACTTTCCGTCAGCTTCCTTGTGACTACAAAGCAGTGTTAAAAGTCTTTCTTGAATTAACATAGGACACAAAAGGGAGGTAGTAGACATTTGTCTGTCAAGGTATAAATTTCCCTCACAGGCAGCTTCATTCAGCTTTCAGCATTCACACGCATCTTCCGCAGGAAATGCAATTTTCTAGTGTTTTTTTACACTTTTACACAGTTTGTGTCAGCATTTGATTTTTTTATTAGAAGAAAACACAACTATACTGATGTTCTATTCTTTACTTGTCATACAGGCAGCAGTTCCAATGGGTTCATCACTACAGCACCTCCAAGCACACGTCTCAGTTTGAATACTGTTGACATCATTGTGGTTGTTGTCTACTTCATTTTTGTGATGGTGGTTGGAATCTGGGTAAGAAGTGACTCATTTTACACTTACATACTATCAAATTATATCTGTTTCACAAAAGAGTTGAAAAAACTAAGAAACAACAAAAATGAATTATATTAAAACTGAATTTAAATTTTTAAAAATTACTTTAAATTCAACAGAATTCGAATGTAGTTAAAATATTCTCCATTTTTCTTTCACCTTAAGAATTAAGTTACACTTTTTTTATTTTTTATATTTTTATGTTTTTAGGCCCTTTTTGTCATAATTGATTTTTTTCAATGGAAGAACCACAAAATATGCAATATTTTCCAGAAATGAGGTGCAAAGTGGAATATTTGGGATAAGGTTATTACAGCCTTGACTAGGTCAATAATTGATAACACTGATTTTCCAGGCCCAATAGAAATTTATTTAAAAATCCTTTTCATACACACTTTTGTGTGTTCACAATTTAAGGCATAAACCACAGATCACTGTGGGATGCATTTTATATGCATGTGCTCCACATTTGGCGCACTGGTTCCACACTCTTCTGTGCTGTGGGCACAAGATAAACTGTCTTTCTGGAGGCCCTTGGCTGTGGGTCCTCCTTCTCCTCTTCCCCTCTTGACCATGGACCTGGCTCTAGGCTTGTAGGACCAGTCTGACTGCAGTCGGTCTTCTGGGCAAATGATGAGAGCTCTGCCAACCTGCTCCAAGTCGCCACCTAAAGCAATAGGCACTGTTCCAGCTGGGGTCCACAGAGGTGAACAGGACATAGACATTATAGCATGATATGTCTATCATGTGGTAGAGCAGACCACTTGTGTGTCTGCTAATGGCAGGAGAGTAGGTGCCACAAACCTGGAAAAAAAAAGGAATGATCAGATTACATGAATACATTTATACACATTTCTTATTATTTTGATAAATACAAAAATACAGAATAAAATTAAGTACATAGTCTGTGGCTATATCAGACAATCATAAATAGAGTGCTTACCTGGTCTAGGTGGTCCACAGCCCCTTTGCAAGAACCTCCTCTGGTTTCAGGCTTCTCGTCATGGCTGTCCACTGGAGAAAAGACCAGCCAGACCAGGGTGCAAACTATTCTTTCAGACTTCAAAGATGCACCTGCATAAACAGGCTATACCACACATCCAATAGGAGAGAGGAGGATAATAATAATAATAATAATAAATTTTATTTCATGGCGCCTTTCAAAGTCTCCAGGTCACCTTACAGGCAAGTAAAAACAACATAAAACATACTTCATAAAATACATTAAAATGCCTCAAAACGACAAAACAACAAGTAGCAGAGCGACAAAGTTATAAAAGCAAAAGGTGTAAAGGACATCTGAGAAGTGGTAGATAGATGTAAGAACACAGAAACCAGGTGGGGAATGCTAGGCGGAACAGGTAGGTTTTGAGAGAAGATTTAAAAGTTGGTAAATCGGGAGACGACCGGACACTGTGAGGGAGAATGTTCCAAAGGCGGGGTGCAGTGTGGCTGAAGGATCTAGAACCCCTGGTGGACAGGTGAGCCGTGGGTGTGCAGAGGAGAATGGAACCAGAGGAGCGGAGTGTACGAGACGGAGAGTAGATATGTAGGAGGTCAGTGATGTATGGTGGGGCTAGAGAGTGAAGGGCTTTGTAGGTGAGAAGGAGGATTTTATAGTTTATATGGAAGGACACGGGGAGCCAGTGAAGTTGTTTGAGAACAGCGGTGATATGGTGTGAGGATGGGGTTCTGGTAATGATCCGGACAGCAGAATTCTGGACAAGTTGGAGTTTGTGAAGTGATTTCGAGAGATAAACCAGTAAGGAGTGAGTTACAGTAATCTAAACGAGAGGTGACAAGGGCATTAACAAGTATGGAAGTGCTGTCGGAGGTGGGTGATGAATGGATACGATTGATGTTACGGAGATGGAAGTAGGCCGACCGGGTAGTGGTATGCTGAGAAAAGGAAAGAGTGGTGTCGAGAATGACACCCAGGCTCTTGACTTGGAGGGAAGGGAGGACAGTGTTGAGGAGTGTTGTTATCGATTTGTATGGAGAAGGTGCCGGTTTTGGATATTGTGGATTGGGTGCCTACAAGAAGAATTTCAGTTTTGTTGGGGTTGAGTTTCAGGAAATTGTGGGTGAACCAGGTTTTGATGTTGAGTACGCAGGTAAGGAGCAAGGGAGGGGGAAGGGAGGTAGATGGGTCTGCAGAGAAGTAGAGCTGAGTGTCGTCTGCATAGCAGTGGAAATTGATATTGTATTGCCTAAAGATATTCCCAAGGGGAAGGAGACAGATAATGAAAAGGAGGGGCCCCAGGACAGAGCCCTGAGGCATGCCATAGCTGACAGTTGAGGACTGGGAATGAAAGTTCTGGAGGTGGACGGACTGGGTACCGTCTGAGAGGTAAGATGTGCATATGCCAATGGAGGCAAGGCGATGGAGGAGGATGTTGTGGGAGATGGTGTCGAATGCTGCAGTTAGATCAAGGAGGATGAGTATGGAAAGAAGGCCAGGGCAGTTTCGGTGCTATGGAGTTGGCGCAAACCAGATTGGAACTGTTCATATAGGTTATTGGTGAAGAACTGATTATGGACCTGGTGGTGGACAATTTTTTCAAGAATTTTGGAGGAAGGGAAGATTGGAGATGGGTCAGAAGTACTGGGTGGGGTGGTAAAACTAGAAAGCAGTTGAAGATATGGGTGGACGGGGTAAGGCACAGTGATGGCAGTTCGGAGTATCGCACATGGAGGGGAGTTGCTGATGTATGTTTTCGATTTTCGAGGGAGAGTGATTAATACATGGAAGATTATTAAGTGCAACTGTGAAGGAGGAGAGGTCGATGTTCTTTATGTTGCGGAAAGTGATGGTGCGGGAGAGGTGGGTTTTAAAGAGAAGTAGTGTGGAGTTAAAACAGACTATTTTGTGATCAGAAAAGAAGGTGTCGAGGATAGAACATGACCGAGCAGTGACACCAGAACAGCAAACTAAGTCAAGGATGTGGCCATGAGAATGTGTGGGGAGGTGATGTATTGTTGGAGCCCAAAGCTGTCCAGACAGGAAATGAAGTCCTTTGTTGCGGTGTTGTTGGGATTGTCAAAGTGGACATTGCAATCTCCCAGAAGAATTACAGTATCTCACAGAAGTGAGTACACCCCTCACATTTTTGTAAATAGTTTATTATATCTTTTCATGTGACAACATTGAATAAATGACATTTTGCTACAATGTAAAGTAGTGAGTGTACAGCTTGTATAACAGTATAAATTTGCTGTCCCCTCAAAATAACTCAACACACAGCCATTAATTTCTAAAGCGCTGGTAACAAAAGTGAGTACACCCCTAAGTGAAAATGTCCAAATTGGGCCCAATTAGCCATTTTCCCTCCCTGGTGTCATGTGACTCGTTAGTGTTACAAGGTCTCAAGTGTGAATGTGGAGCAAGTGTGTTAAATTTGGGAGAGACCAAGATAAACTTATTTGGTTCAGATGTTGTCAAGCGTGTATGGTGGCAACCAGGTGAGGAGTTTAGGTGGGCGATAGATGGTGACCAAGAAGGTTGGTGTGTGACTGTGAATACGAACTGTGAGAGCTTCGAAGGACTGGGAGGTAACAGTGGGGTGAATGGATATTTTGTATTTGAGGTTAGACAGTATAGCAAGGCCGCCACCACGTCCCGATTGGCGTGGATGGCTGAGATATGTAAAACCAGGAGAAACAGACTGAAGTTCAGCGAAATCATTGGGCTGCTGCCAGGTTTCAGTTAAGCACAGGATGTCCAGGTTATGATTGAGTATAATATCAAAAATAAAAGAAGCTTTTTGTGTGAGGGAATGAAGATTCAGTAATAAAAACCGGGTGTCATGGGAGGGTGTAGAGTCCATGTTTCTGGGGAGGTTAGCTAGCAGTGGTTGATCCAGAATGGTTGATCAGGCGTAGGCCTGATTTCCTCAGCCAAGGTCGGGAGGCTGACCAGATGGAGGGGATTGGTTGAATGGAGTCCGGTAGTCAGTCATGAACAGCATGTCCAGTGGGCATGCGGGGTACAGTGAACATCATGTTGAATGGTGGTAGAAAGCATATGGGAGCCCAGGCGGTTAGGATGCAGACCATCTCCTGCAAACAAGGCAGGCCGGTTCCAGAAGAGATTGAAAGTGTCGATAAATTGGAGATTGTATGACAGGGAGACAGGCTTGAGCCAGGTGTTGAGGCTGAGGATTCGGACCAGTGGAATGACGTGTCACATGTTCCAATATGTACAATCACTCTAATGATGGAAGACGGAAGTGTTGGCAGTAATCCAGGAAGCATGTCCAAGATGTCTGAGGCTGTGGCTCCAGGGAAACAGTGAGTAGTGGCGTTGAAAAAGCATACATTCCTTATAATTAAGTCTCCGATGATTAACGTGGTTGGGGGAAAAAGGGGACGAGAAGAAGACGACAATCGTTGGTCGTTGGAGCCGTGACGACGTGCTGGCTGGTGGGGAGGCGGGGCTGTGACGTCAGGGGCTGAGGTGGAAGGTGGTGGCGGCAGGTCGGTTGGTCCATAGCTAGGGAGCCCATGGGTGTGCCTGAGCACGGCATCGCGGAGAATCCTACGGCGCACAGATGTAGTGGCTGGGTTGGATGGTGCCCCTTTTCTGCCGGGGCACCGGGCTCCGTGAGGCAAAGGCAGGGGCGGTGGGCGTCGTCAGAGGGGAGCGATTGCAGGAGACGGCGCTGAGTGTCATCAGCGGGTATCGGGGGTTGTTGGGATACCGAAGAGGGTGAAACAGTATGTAGGTCCGAGTGGCAGAGGACAGTGGAGCGAATCTATTGGAGAGGTCCAGGGAAGGACGCGGAGATCCGGGGTGATGTCTTTTCCACTCATGGACCGTGACTTCGGTCCAGGAGGCCCGATGACGTGGTGTTGAAGAGGAGGGTCGTGGACAGGTTTTCGGGTCCCATGGGGTCGTGTCCTGGAGAGTGAGGATAAGTGAGGAGATCTTCCTCGATTGTTCGAGGGCGACGTACATGAAGCTAGTCAGTATAGAGTCTTTCTGTTGGAGATCGTGAGAGAGGCGGCTTATTTCTTTTCGCTTTAATTTAGTAATTTCGTTGTCTGCTAGTCCGAGTAGTAGATTGGCGTTGTCAGAGATGGTATTGTCAGGTAATGTTGGCGTTGTTGTTGTCGTTCTTGGTGTTGTTGGCGTAGTTAGGGCGTGGCTGGCTGTGTCAATCTGTGTCCATCTTGTGTCACCATCTTCACAATAGAGTGTGGAGGATCTCTCTTTATCAAGAAAAGACATAAAGGAGTCCATTTGGCCTTTGATGATTTGAAGCTCACACACACACATGCATGCACACACACGCACGCACTCACACTCACGCACACACACAAAGTATATTCCCCACCACATTCACACCACTCTTATAAACAGAGTCAACTTGGCTGTTGACTCGAATTTCACATACACACACAGACAAAACATATTCTCAACCACATTCACACCACTCTTTTATATCAATCCCAAGACCAAGACCACTTTTGTGGTGTTCAGCTTTGTTATTGCCATGCATTTTGCAAAGGAAGAGAACCAGGCCTCCAACTTTTAAGTGATGAAGGCCCTGCTGCCCCTGGTGGCTTTGGGGGGGTGCATTACCTCTAAAACCTGTTTTTCCTTTATTTTGAAGGTAGGGGCTTAGATTTATTAGGTATCCATGGGAAATGCATTATAATGTTTGCAGTATATAGGATTGCAGTATTTAAAATATCTGTGGTTATAATGGGGGTCAATGGGACCAAATCAGTCACAAGGGTAAAGAGAATAGGCATATATGCAAATCTCCTGTTCTATATACTTGGCAATAGAGGGAGTAATGGAATTTTAAAAATAATAAAAAACAACTCCTGACTAAGTTTCATACAATTAGCCTTTGAACTGACGAATGTATTGAGAAAAAAAAAAAGCAAAATGTACACGTTTGGTCCCCAAGGTGCCTTAAGGGTTAAACTGTTAAAACCTGAGCCATTTTAAGCTTCATTTTATATAAAAACAACTTATGATCAGAAAAAACGTAAGGCCAAATTCGTAATCATTGCTTCATAACATTTATTTTATTTATTTATTTATGTATTTATTTATTTATGCAATTCTTTGGCTGGTCCTTCAGTGAATTTTATCCATCCATCCATTTTCTGCTGCTTATTTGGACCGAGTCGCAGGGCAGTGGTTAACCCTCTGGGGTCTGAGGGGGTTTTGGGGGCCTGGACAAATTTTGACATGTCCTGACATTTGTGCTTTTTTCAGTGTCTTTTAAACATATTAATGTCTAAAGTCTGATAACACTGTAATCAGCACAAAATTGGCTACAATAATATGTGAGCAGCAGGTTTATACATGATTGTGTTTTTGAGAAAAAAAGTGTTTATGCATGGTTAGTGAAAAACTACAATTTTTTACTCACTGAAATAAGACCATAAAACACAAACAGAGACCTGCATGTTGTAGGCTAAAGTGTTTACTTCAGAGTGCTGTGAATGTCATCTTGTTCACACATTCACAGTAAACAATACACTGATTTAAATTTTTGTCCAGAAAGGCCATATGCAAGAGGGTGTGTCTGAGGATGAATAGTCATGTGATTTACCTGAGAACACAAAAGACGCACTGAACGACCAGACAAAGACGCGCATAATGAGCCTTTCAGTCAATGTAGATGGGACGGATTAGTGCAGCACAATACAAAACAATGAGGAGCCAAATGATCCTCATTTGAGTTATAATCAGTGTTTTTACTCTGAGGACAAGCTAAACTATTTGTCTCTGTGTGGAATACAAGAAGCGCTTCTTCATGTCTGTGACGCGCCATCATCCAAACGCGCAGAAAAAGTGAGTAAATTCTATGACGAAGTTTGACGTTTTATGTCATTTCTCGGGGGTGTGCACATATTTACCTGGTTCACCTGAGATTATTTACATGTGAACAGTGAACAGTGTACAAGGCGGGACCGCATTACCTGTAATGAGGTGAGACAGGAAAAACGGACTTCTCCTTACGTTCATACGGATTAAATCAAAAGTGATGATTTGTTTTCGACTTGAATTGTTTCACTTAAAAGAAAACATTTCAAGCTTTCTAGCCATATAATTCTTATTTTTATGAGCCAAGTATTTGCTGAGATTCTGGTTGTTATATTTACGCGTCTGTGAAGAGAAATGATAGAGACAGAAAAGGCCGAGAGCGCACCCTGTCGGCTTTCTTTATTTTAAAAAAGCGCAACGTTTTGTTGTTATTATGATGGTATACCACTAAAACTAGACCCTTTACAGATTTGAATGATATACTTCTTTTATCTGTACGATCAGAATTGACAGAGTAATTTAAGTTTGTTTCGGCCTTATCAGTAAAAGATGCGTCAAAACGCGTTGGCGCGTGCGTCGACCCCAGAGGGTTAAAGCAAGAATGCCCAGACTTCCCTCTCCCTAGACACTTCCTCCAGCTCCTCCAGGGGTATACTGAGGCATTCCCAAGCCAGGTGAGAGACATAGTCCCTCCAGCATGTCTTGGGTCTTCTCCGAGGTCTCCTCCCAGTGGGGAGGCGTCCAGGGGGCACGTGGAACAGATGCCCGAGCCACCTCAATTGGTTCCTCTTGATGTGGAGGAGCAGCGGCTCAACTCCGAGTTCCTTCTGGGTGACTGAGCTCCTAACCCTATCTCTAAGGGAGCGCCCAGCCACACTGCTGAGGAAACTCATTTCGGCAGAAACTCATTTCAGCCACTTGTATCTGAGAGCTTGTCCTTTTGGTAATGACCCAAAGCTCACGACCATAGGTAAGGGCTGGAACACAGATTTGCCTTTCAATCCGGCTCCTTCTTCACTATGACAGACTGGTACATCCACCGCATTGCTGCTGCCGCTGCAGCAGTCCGTCTGTCAATCTCCCGTTCTGTTCTTTCCTCACTCGTAAACAAGACCCCAAAATAATTCAATTCCTCCACTTGAAGCAGGAGCTCTCCTCTGACCCGGAGAGTGCAAGCCAGCTTCTTCTGGTTGAGAACCTTGGCCTTGGACTTGGAGGTGCTGATTCTCATCCCAGCTGCTTCGCACTAGGCTGAAAACCGCCCCAGTGCATGCTGAAGGTCCTGGCTCGATGAGGCCAGCAGGACAACATCATCTGCAAAAAGAAGAGATGCAATCCTGTGGTTCCTGAACAGGACTCTCTCCGGACCCTGACAGTGCCTAGAAATTCTGTCCATAAAAATACTGAACAGAACAAAGGGCAGCCCTGCCAGAGTCTAACATGTACCGAGAACAGGTCTGTCTTACTGCCGGCAATGCAAACCAGAATCCTGCTCTGTTTGGACAGAGACTAGACAGTCCTTAGTAAAGGATTCCCGGGCCCCATGAAGGATACGGTCGAATGCCTTCTCCAAGTCCGCAAAGCACTTGTAGACTGGTTGAGAGGGTATAGCGCTGGTCCAGTGTTCCATGACCAAGGTGAAAACCGAATTGTTCCTCCTGAATCCGAGGTTCTACTATTGACTGAATTCTCCTCTCCAGTACTCAGGCATCGACTTTCCTGGGAAGGCTGCTGAGTGAGATCCCCCTGTGGTTGGAACACACCCTTTCAGTCCCCCTTCTTGAAAATAGGGACCACCACCATTGGTCTGCCAGTCCAGTGGTACTGTCCCCAATGGCTACACGATGTTGCAGAGTTGTAGCACCCAAGACAGCCCAATAACATCCAGAGACTTAAGGTACTCAGGGCGGATCTTATCCACCCCTAATGCCTTGCAACCAAGTTGCTTCCGAATGACCTCAGTGAGAGCCTGGCTGATCAACGGATCAGCCTCCGAGTCCTCACCCTCTGTTTCCTGTATGAAAGGTGTGTCAATGGGATTGAGGAGATCCTCAAAGTATTTCTTCCACGTCCTGACGATATCCTCAGTTGAGGTCAACAGCTCCCCGCCTCCACTGTAAACAATGTTGGCAGAGCACTGCTTCATACTACTGGCCGGATGGTTTGCCAGAATTTCCTTGAGGCTGACCTTATCCATGGCCTCACCAAACTCCTCCCAGGCCCCAGGTTTTTGCCTCTGCCACTGCCCGGATCATTGCGCGCTTGGCCTGCTGGTACCTCTCAGCTGCCTCACGGGTCCTGTAAGCCAAACAGGCTCAATTCACCACCAGGTGGTGATCAGTTGACAGCTCAGACCCTCTCTTCACCCGAGTGTCCAAGACATATGGCCAAAGGTCAGATGATACAACCACAAAATCGATCATTGACCTACGGCCTAGGGTGGCCGGAGGTCATGGTGCCATGTGCACTGATTGACACCCCTATTTTCGAATATGGTGTTTGTTATGGACAAGCTGTGACTAGCACAGAAGTCCAACAACAAAACACCACTCGGGTTCAGATCGGGGCAGGCCGTTCCTCCCAATCACCCAGGTTTTACTGTCATTGCCCACGTGAGCAGTGAAGTCCCCCAGTAGAACGTGTCCCCAGTTGGGTCACCTGCCAGCACCCTTCCTAGGGACTCCAAAAAGACCAGGTACTCTGTACTGCTGTAGGCTGAGACAACAGTAAGAGACCTATCCCTGACCCGAAGGTGCAGGGAAACAACTCTCTCATCCACAGGGAAAAACTCCAGTATATGGTGGCTGAGCTGGGGAGCTATGAGCAAGCCCACATCAGTCCGCTGCCTCTTACCGCAGGCAACTCCAGAGTAGAAGAGGGTCCAGCCCCTCACAAGGAGGTGGGGTCCAGAGCCCAAGCTGTGTGTGGAGGTAAGCTATGTGTGGAGGTAAGCCGTGTGTGGAGGTAAGCCCGATTATCTCTAGTTGGTACTGCTCAACATCCCACACAAGCTTAGGCTCCTACTCCCCCAGCGACATTCCACGTCTCCAGAGCCAGTTTCACTGTCCAGGGATTGAGTGGTCAAGGCCCCTGCCTTCAACCACCACCTGATGAACAGTGCACCAGCCCCTTGCGGCTCCTCCTATGGGTGGTGGGTCCATAGAAGGACAGCCCTACGTCTCCTTTTCATGCTTTGCCCGGCCGAGCCACATGAGGAGAGACCCAGCTACCAGGCACTCACCTGAGAGCCCCAACCCCAGGCCTGGCTCCAGGGTGGGGCCCTGGCTCTGCCATGCTGGGCGATGTCACAGTCCTTGTTCATGATTTAACCATAAGGGGGATTTTCAACCTCTCTTAGTCTGACTCATCACCTAGGACCCGTTTGTCTTGGGAGACCCTACTAGGGGTGTGTAGCCCCCAACAAACCCCACCACCACGATAAGATGGCAGTTAAAGGAGGGGTGGCAGTTCAAGGCGGTTCAATTTTAGTGGTAAACAAATACTGTTGGAATCTGCATTAGCCTGAAATTTTAATTATTAATTATTACATTTAATTTAAAATATGAATTTTTATGACATTATTAATGACATTTTAGGTTTTGACCTTTAGCTTGTGTTTGATATGTGCCCATTTAAATACTTGTTTGAATTATGTTTTGTTTTCCTAAAAGTGGTTTTGTTGAGGTTTTAGCTGATTTTCTTCTGGTTTTGTGGATGTATGCATGCGTATATTGCTATAAATGTCTTGTGTCAAGCGTCATAAAAAAAATGCAGCTGCTGGGTTGAGTAGGTTAATTGTCTCAGCAAAAAACTATCGTTAGCTGGCTTTATTCAAACTATATTGGGGTCTTTAACATTTGGTAAGTGGAACATTTTCAGTTGCCACACATGAAGATGCATAAAGTACTTACATATGTAGGCAGCAAAGTCCAAGAGCAGAAAAACCATCAACTCTTCCTGACTTTTTTTCATGGACAAAGTTAATCCTTAGCTATAGTATGGTGGTTTGCAGTGGTGGAAAAGAAATTTTGAGATCAATTTATGTTCTGGGTTTGAGCCTGAGGTCTAAACAGCAGTTTAGGAGGAAGCTCTAGGTAACTATGGAGACCAACTGAGACCAAGGTGAGACCAGCACAGCCACGGGTTACTTGTCTGACCTTGAGTTTACTGAGGCTCTGTCCATTCCACTATGGGCTAGTTAGACTGCAGTCTGCCGTTGCGCTTTCAGGACAGACATATGCGTTCCTCTAAGTTCTCGGCTGCAGGCCTGGAGTCCCTTTGTTGCAATCTGGCTGCTGCAGGGTTGTGCCATTGAGTTTCGTTAATGTGAGATGGTCAGCTGGAGGGGAGCTGTTTGCTACAGTACAGCCACATGCGATGAGGATGTCTTTGGGTCTCTCCTCCACATGGGGCAATAAAAGCAATCTCTATCTCATGTTCTCTTTCTGAGAGTCTTTTTCCTCAGAGTGAGAATGTCTTGAGTCACTGAGTGTCCAAAGAATCTAGTGGAGTTTGAATGAATCTGTGAAATCTGTGTGCCTGTCTGTGTCTTTTTGTGCCTTGCCGCACTGCGCAGGGAATCTATTTGGTTGGCCCGTCATCGTGCTTGATGCGATGTGGTTGGTCGAGAAGATGCTCCATCCTTGCTAGTGATTGGTTCACAGTCCCCTGAAAATGATGGTGCAGTCTCACTGGTCTGTGGGATGCGAAAGACTAATCTTTCCTTTAAGTGTTGTTAAGTTTTTAATAATGTTTTCTAAAAATGGAACAATAATTGCTTTTTTCACCAGCAAGTTTCAAACACATACACATGACAAACATAGCAAGTAATCAGTCAATAATTCAGCAACAACATAAATGAAAGTCATGTTCTGCATAAGTATGAATGTTACATATTTAACAGCCAAGCCAAAAATATAACAAGAACAATTCACAAGTCATATTGCATAGGTTTTTAGGTACTCTCTCAAAGGGAATTAGGATTAGTTTTAAAGTATTGTAGCGACCACAGGAAAGCACCTGACGCAAAGGATCATGGGCAAGGAAAAGTAGGTTTGTTCGTGTACTAATTGTTCAATGTGTAGGGGTTATTGTAGGCGTTATAAAGTGCAGGGGCTATGTATTTTGGAGAGGAGCGTTATTACACCATCACTGTGAAGGGTTGTTGTGGCAGGGATTACCTGTACTCACTGTTAATGGAGTTGGAGCTGTTGTTATGCTCTGTGTCGTGAATAAATAAACGAGTGCTCGGGGTTGTACAGTGTATGGGGCATGAGCACTCTTAAAAAGACAATAGAGCCTGAGTAAGCGTGCGTTCCTGCATTAGCTAGCCAGCTACCTCTTGTTTACTTACATAGCCAGCTGCTAGTTTATTACAGTATTTATGGCTGGGTGTGAGCAGGGGAGTCTGTTTATTAAGAGGGGTTCTCTTAGTATAAGCCAGTGGTCTGCTCTTAGTCAAAAAGAGACTTGACAGTACATCTACACTTACATGCTTGTACCAAGCCAATAAACCATGACTTCTGCCTTTCTCAAGAGGTCAGAGCTATACAAGAGGAGGATGCTAAGTTGCTCTAGTCATAACAGTGGATCTGGTCAGGCTCAAAGGAAAGAAACGAGGCCCGATGTCACGAGGTGTGGGTGGTGTGGTGTGAAGGAGGAGAGGTGAGGACCCAAATGCAGGACAACTGAGGCGTTTATTCCTTCCTGGGATTTCCAGGGCAAACACAAAACCAAACTAGTAACCGGATTACACGGTACGACTCGAAAGGACCGAGTGAGACGGTCACAACACAATTACTCACTTCAGCATACAAAACACCAACTGAACCATCAATAACCATAACTAATGCTTCAGCCCAGAACAAAGGAAGAGGGGAGGTATAAATAGGGGAACACACAACAGGTAATCAAATAACCTGATAATTAACATAAAGCCGCCAGGGACCAGAACAGGGGAAACAGGAAGGCCACACAAAATAAGAGTCCTCTGGCAGGAAGTCCCCAGAGGGACTCATGACACCCGAAGTGAGATAACAGAGCTAATTGAGGTTTCCCGCTCCCTGAAAATAGAAATAGTCCAGTCCAATAGCTCAGCTTCAACATATAGTTCAGAGAACCCGTCACACATCAGATTTGCAACTCCTAAGTGCTACCTTACTAAAGCAGAACTATAGGAGCAGGATGACTGGCTCCAGCTCCATTGTGGGCTGAACCTGAAGAGGATCTGCAGAATGATATTCAGCAGCTTAAGATTGAAGGTGCTACAAATCATCTTTACTACCCCCTAGAGACCCTGCCTTTCCTCCTGCCACAGGTGCAGAGCAGTCATCATTCCAACCAGCCCGACACCATGGGAGCAGCACCTCATAATCACCCTCCTAATCATAATACAGTATGCTACCTCCTGTACCTGTTTAGTTTTACAGAGGTCCCAACCCCTCTATCCCTAGATTTATCAGCGTGGATCCAGGTTAACAAACGCTGCTGGTATGGCACATGAACTCACCTATTAGTCCAGTGCTAATGTTGAAAAAACCTTACAGCCTCTGTCAGGAAAGCACCTCCTCTGTGAGGAAATCGGTCTTCAAATGCAGCCATCAAAGAATGCAGCCCCTAAATTGGGACACAGCTAAAAATTAACATTAATTATAATTATACATTTTGAACAGTGCTGTTTACGTATTATGATGTGCTCTAAATCCTGAATGAAAATCTTCAAATAGTTCATTACTGTGTAAGTGGTCTGATAGTTGCTTAGCAACAGCTTTTTCCAGAATATTAGAAATAGATGGTAAGTTGGATATTGGTCTATAATTAGCCAAGACTCCTGGATCAAAACTAGAGATCAAAGGTGTGATTGAAACAGTGGGTGGGTTTATCAGCATCACCTTGTCAGACCTGTTGAGCCTGTCAGGTTTGGGCTGCCTTGCAGCCCTGCAGCAGTCCACATATGACTTGGGTGGAACCTTCAAGCCCTGATCCAGCTCATGGAGCACCGAGCAAACTCTGTGTAGTGTCTGTTTATGTCATCTGTGTCACAGCTTGTGAAGAGGCTCTGGCAAATGGACACAGTGCCTTACCGACCTGAAAAAGAAGTGATGCGGTCAAAACAGGACCAGCAGGCTGTGGCTGCTGAAGCCAAAACACTGCATAGAAGTAGACGGTATCCATAGTATGGTACACCACTGCTGTACCACGCAGGCACGCCCCTACTAGTCACTCCAAAGGATTCTGTCATACCTATGTTGCACAGCACTGAGAGATGCCTCTTAAAGGATCCTAAATAAGCTGATGCATACAAGAAAGAAATGCAGTCACTGAACTCATTGAAGCAGGTTCTATGCATGAAGTCACTCAAGAGTCCCCACTTCAGGAGGAGTGGTACATTCACCACCATCTCGTCAGCCGCAATGGTAAATTTCAGTTCAAAACCAATACCTTGAGCAGTCTCTGAACCATTACTTACTACCTGGCCCTACCCTGGTTGCTTCTTTGCTAGGAGTCCTGTTGAGGTCCTGTGAGCATCCTATAGCTGTTAGTGGAGACATAAAGGGGCTGTTCCACCAAATGCTTCTCCTTCCAGAGGATCAGCCACAAACAACCCTGCAGATAATCTGACATGGGGGAAGACCCTAAGAGCCCTCATAGAACCAAACTGATGATCACAAGGACCTTGTTTCTTTTTCCAGAATTGACAAGGCGTATACCTGGGTAGGAGCATATGAATGCCACAGCCAAAGAGCTCCATGAACAGAGCCCTTCAGGCTCTCCTCCTACTGCCAAACTGTATTGTCAAGTTGAAATGATTGTGTTGCAGTGGGCTCATTAGGACTACAAACTGCTAGCAGCAGGGAAATCTCCTGAACTGGACCAATCAGGTCTAATAAGAATAGGCAGTTAGACACTTAGAGAGCCTTAGTGACTCAATATTGCACCCTATTGTCCTTGATCCCACACATTCAGTCACACAGCTGCTTATCCAAGAATATGAGAATAATATTCACCATTGTGGTCCAGAACGGGTCTATGCTGAATTGCAGAGATTATTCTGGATTATATGGGGCAGGGAGGCAATTCGCAAGCACCAGCATGCCTGTGTAGAAAGGACAGCCCAGCCTTTTACTCGCAAAATGGCATATTTACCCATCAGTTAGATATGCTAGCCTTCTACTCCCTGGCATATTTGGATTGTTTTGGACCCATGCTGGTAAAGGTGGGCAGACGCCAACACTAGGGAATGATATTTAAATGTTTAACCACCAGGGCAGTACATCTGGGTCTTTTAAGGTGTATGGCTGCAGATGCTTACCTGATGTCTCTAAGGAGGTTCATTGCCAGACAAGGGACAATGGCAGAGTTGTGGTCAGCTCAAGGGACTAATTTTAAAGGTGAACTCCAGGAGGCCTTTGCCAATATGGCTCCCACTTTACAGCAAGAGCTCACCCATCAGAAGATTAAGTTTCACTTCAATACCCCAGCAGCTCCTCGGTTTGGCAGGGTGTGCAAACGGGAAATCTCAAGTCTGCCCTGTACAGACCCAGACTTGTGATCACGCTAACTTGTTAATTGGGCTAGGTTTCCTTGTTTTTACTTCCTGTAAGTTATATTACGCAGAAACCTACAGTTAAAGCCTGTTGCACCTTACCTGATAATTAGCTTCTATGACAATAATAGGGTTGATTGTAACAGTGTTAATACATATTTCTCGGCATTTCAGACTGAAAACATTCGGAATACCAGCTGTTCCAATAAAGACTACGTTATATGGCATGGAGTTCTGTCTCAGGAATGGTTTAGGGTTGACTGGTTGTCATCATGAAGCAAAACTTTCCAAAATATTAAAGTAACACACAATCCACACACAATAACACACAGTTTACAACAAATTTGTAAAATTGTAAACTGCTGTAAATTTGAATTTTGGTTGTAAATGTGTGAAATTGCATATGAAAATATATCCCATTTTAGTGTTGTTTTAACTGTACCAGTGGTTTTCACCTCTGTTTTTTCCATAGTCCTCAGTGCAAGCCAATCGCCGCACTATAGGAGGGTACTTCTTGGCTGGCCGTTCAATGACTTGGTGGCCTGTAAGTACCTGTTGCTGTGATGTACAGGATGTTTTTCCAGGTCTTTGTTAATGTGTGATATTCTATATATGCTTAGCATATATATTGTCTGCCTTCATGTCCCTTTTTGCACTTCACAGTTACATCAACTGTAATGTTACAGAACAGTTATTCTGGTGGTTTGTTATTAAACTATGGTCACAGTATAAATGAGTCATGTTAGTGAGTCAAAGTGAATTCAGTTCAATTCAGTTTATTTGTATGACACCAAATCACAATACAATCATCTCAAGGCACGTTAAACGAAACCCAACAAATCAAAGTTTTTCCTCAAAAACTCCCTTTAAGAATGACTGGCTGCATAATGTCCACTGCTGTTACATATGGGGACCATTCTCAGTTCTTTAGAGCAAGTGACTCTGTGGCTGTGTCGTCTTCTAGCAGGCCATGCTTGGACTTTCACAATAAAAGTCTATAGTCATTAATAGGAAGATATTACATTTTTGTAAAATATAAGGAACATTCAAAATAAGGTCCTGATTCTAGTAAAAGGTCCGAAGAGTCTCGTGCAGGACTTTGTCCTTTCAAAATAAAAGCCCTGAAATAGCATTTTCTCAACAGAAAAGCCCTGAAACAGCAACTCAATATTAAAATGGACATGGCCGATTGGCATACATCTTCAGGCACCAATTGAGGCCAATTTCAATATCAGCCATGGTGTCTGCTACCAGGACATGGTCAGACTTTCACAATAAAAGTCTACAGTGATTTATAGGAAAATATTACATTTTTGTAATGTATAAGGAATATTCAAAATAAACTCCAGATTCTAGTATTAGGTCCCATGAGTCTCCTGCAGCACTTTGTCCTTGCAAAATAAAAGCCTTTTTATAGCATTCTTTCAAAATAAAAGTCCTGAAACAGCAACATGACATTAAAATAGACTTTTGTAATTGGCATACAGCTTTAGGCACCAACTGAGACCATTTTAAATGTCAGGTATGGTGTCTTCTTCAGGAGGACATGGTTGGACTTTCACAATAAAAGTCTACAGTTATTTGCAGGAATTTAATGCATCTTTCTAAATTATGATAAATATTCATACTTAACATAAAGATTTTAACTCAAGGTCATATGACTGTCCTGCAACATGCCTTTCTTTCAAAATAAAAGCCTTCTGATTGTATGATTTCAAAATAAAAGCCAATAAAGACAAAGATGAGCTTAAAATCAACTTCGTGTGTTGAGATACAGCTTTAGGCACCCACTGAAGCCATTTTAAAGTCAGCACTGTTATGTTCTCACATGTTTGTGTTTTCACAATAAAAGTCTACAGTTATTTACAAGAAGTTATTGCAACGTTTCAAAGTATAATAAATATTCAAAATTAAAGTTCAGATCTTAACACAAGATCATGAGTCTCATGCAGCATGCTGCCTTTTCAAAATAAAAGCCTTTCAATTACATGGTCTCAAAATAAAACCAAAGAAATGCTGATATATGCTCTTTTCCAGCACATTTTTCACTTCCAAGCTTTTCAGCTATGCACATCACTTCATTCTTCATTCATACTGCTTTCATTCCTTAATTTCCTCCCTTTTTTCAGTTTTTTCTTCTTTTTACTCTTCTAAGAAAACCTTCCTTCCAATAGCCCTGCTTTGGTTACACATCATTTACCTTCTGTATTTTTCAACAACACTATACAGTCTTTCTACAATTTTGCGTTTTTGTTGTTTCATTCATTAATTCATATATAATTCCTTCAGTTCCTCCTTCTTTCTCTATTCTACTGTGTTCCTTCACTACACTGTCTTCTTTCATATTAGTTTAACACTTCTTTCTTTAGCAATTGAAAGCCAATTTATTTCTACTTCATCATATCATTCTCTTTCCACCCTTTTCAGCAATGTTGAACAGTTTTTAGCTAAACAAGTTAAGCTTCCAAATCCAGTTTTACATTTCAGCTTCCAGGATTCTTCAGCATTGCATTTCAGCCATTTTCAGCATTGTTGGGCAGCTTCATTCAGCTTTCAGCATTCACATGCATCTTCTGCAGGAAATGCAATTTTCTAGTTATTATTGTGTATTTGTTTGTGTTTCAGATTGGAGCCTCTTTGATGTCCAGTAATGTTGGCAGCGGTTTGTTCATTGGTCTAGCAGGAACAGGAGCAGCTGGAGGCATCGCTGTTGGGGGATTTGAATGGAATGTAAGAAATATAATCTTGGACTATTTGTATATTGTGACAGAGTCGTCGGTAAAAAAAAAAAAAATGGCAGAAGCCGCAGCCGTCATCTATTTATTGTGCTCTTCAGTGTTCAAACGTGATAAAGGTGATGTATTGTAGGTGTATGTGTCGACATAGACAAAAATATATTTTTACAATACTTACAACGCTCTTTTACAAACAGTCCTAAAATAAAAAAGAACAAGAACAAACAGCTCTTCGCTGACTGTTACAGAGTCACTGTACTTTTCTCTGTAACCAACAGATTGAATCACCAAACGACTCGCACACCAACCAACCCACTTTGGCTGCTGGAGGAGGTCTCCTTATAAAAACCCATAAACCCCTCTCAACCATTGTTTTTCACTAATACAGCATTATTTCTACATTAAATACTTAAATTTTCCAATAATATTTCTCAACGCTATCAGTTTTGTGCTTGTGTTACGTAACACATTTTTAAAGGATACAGATTTTTTCCCCCTGACGTCACGCCCGAGCCCGTGCTCTGTGCTATATTGGTGGAAATTGCGCTACTTGGTTTTGCACCCAGAACCAGTGAATGGAAGTGAATGCTGCGAATGCTTGGAATGATTATGGCTGGAGTTTGTACAAGCAAATGTGCAGCCTTGATGCTTCGTAGTGGATGTATGTGACTAGGTAACGATACGGAAAGGTCGGAATGAGAGGTGAGTTACGAGTGAACTTTTGAGTTCTGGCGGCCGGTGCGCATGTGTGTGTAATGGCGGGCCGCGCGTTTATGTCCGTGCCCGTGCCATAAAATCAGTGACGGACTACTCTGAGGAATGCAGAAAGCTGGTAGGGACAAACAACTTGGCCTGAATAGGTTCGTTAGGAGAACAAAAGATGATCAGGTGATAATCGATAGAATCGGAAGACTCATGTGGCCCCTCTGATTCATCAACTGTGTCCTCCCTGGAAGACATTTGATGTGTTCCTTAATTTCCTGGGAACAGGCGTGCACCTGGTAGACTGAAGACAAGTTATGTCTTCATCTTTTTCCTCTTGAACATATATAGCTTCTCTGACCCCTCTCTCAAACCATACCAATCTTTTCTGTTAAAATATGTCTCAAATGAGTGTCCCGTTTCGTTTAAATGGAGGTGCACAGCTGACTGTGGTCCGGACAAGCTGTTCCTCCTGTGCTGGGCCATCCTCCTGTTAAATGGTTGTTTGGTTTTTCCAGTGTGAGTATTCGTCATTACACTGGACGGCATATTGTTCCTCTTTTGTTTAGGTAAGTCTGGTCTTTTGGGTGAAACAGTCTCTGTCTCAATGTGTTGGTGGGTTTGAAATGAACTGGTAACAGATTTTTCTCTGAAACACCTGCTACATAAGCAAATGACCAGGTTTTTCATCTGTGTTTCTCTAGACTCAGTTGTTTTTCTGCCTGATGTGGATGTTACCTTGTTAAACCTAAAAACTTAGGGTAGCCACAGGTTTTGGGATCTGTCTTCAAGGGTGTATCCTCCTTTCTCTTGGTCTCCATGGAGGTAAGCATGTTGGGTGGAGCGATCAACACCTCCTGATGCAGAGGAGATTGAACCTTGTTATTTGACAGGTAGAGCAGTCTGACACCTGATGCACTTTAATTTTGTTTTATTGAGTCAGAGTGACCTGTTGCCAATTGCAATATTAGTGCTACTTTTGACTTTTACCTGAGTAAACTCTTTTATCCTTAAGACTATCGTGCTTTAACCCAGAACTTGGAACTGAGATCACAACGTGAGAGCCCCGTTAAATCTTCAGCTCCTTAGCCATGCCCTCCAACAATGTGTTTCACTTGCTAAGCCCTCACTGTTGCCCCACATGTAGATTAAACATTTTTTTTGTTAGTCTTATGAATATTTGGCATCTTCCAGTTTTCTCTCTCTAGGAGATAGGAAAAGAGCTCACCCCTACAGTATTAGTCTAGTCAGCATGCTCCTGGAAGTGTCTCTACATAATTGTGTACAAATGTATACATTTGTATATGTTTGTAGGCAGCATGGGTCCTAGTGGCTCTGGGTTGGATCTTCATCCCTGTCTACATCTCTGCTGGTGTGCTGACCATGCCAGAATACCTTGCCAAACGCTTTGGAGGCAAGAGGATACGCATGTATATGTCTGTACTGTCACTCATCCTTTACGTCTTCACCAAAATATCTGTAAGACATACAATTTTATAATTTTATGGATGGATATCTGTCAAAGACTTATTAGTCCAACAAGCCAGCAGAACACAAAAGAAACATCTGTGTGTGTGTGCGTGTGTGTGTGTGTGTGTGTGCGTGCGTGCGTGTGTTACTTAGACAGACATTTTTTCAGGAGCATTGTTTATTCAGGTGTCACTGGGCTGGGATCTCTATCTGTCCACAGGCACACTACTGTTGGTCACTGCTACCTACACTGTGGCAGGTAAACACAGATACACCCACAATTCTACATCCTTGAATTGATCTAGAGCATAGATAAACAGAAAAACTGATTTGGTCTTTTACTGTTAAAAGAAAGCTGATTGACAGTGATACAAAGACTGAGGCTGCGATCAAGGTTGCCATGTTATTAACCAAGCTGTCACTTATAATGTCATTTTGTTTATACCAGCAATCTACAATCTAGTAGATTCAAAGGATTTTATTACTTGCCTAAGGTGTTTTGATAGTCTTGCCTTATTGTCAATCAGATTGTCAGCGATGCTTCTGCTGATAGTATATGACTGTAAAACGCTGAAGGGATAAAAATAGCATTTTACTTTTTTGCAATATATTACTCTTTTCTCCAAAGTCATGCAATTTCTTTGACTGCTAGGTCACATAATGCCAGCTTTGTGTCCTAAAATGTAGGGGACAAGTCTACGTGCATGAACTAATATCTGAAATAATGTGTGTGTGTGTGTGTGTGTGTGTGTGTGGAGGTGGTTTGGCAGCAGTGATCTACACTGATGCCCTCCAGACTTTGATCATGGTTGGGGGAGCCTTGGCCCTAATGTTCATAGGTAGGACGCACACCGTCTCACTCACAGATAGCTCCAACATACGGGAGACATTCTCTGTGGAAAAATGTTTGTCTTTTTTATTTTTCAAATGACTGATGATAAATGATATTTTCTTTTCATAGTAGTGTGTGTTTTCAGCATTCTCCAAGGTTGGCTGGTATGAGGGCCTTGTGAACCATTATATGTCAGCCATTCCTTCAGTTACGGTCACCAACGCCACCTGCCACCTTCCGCGTAATGATGCCTTCCGTATGTTCAGAGACCCCATGTCAGGGGACTTACCCTGGCCAGGACTGGTGTTTGGGCTCACCGTACTAGCTACATGGGTCTGGTGCACAGATCAGGTGACTTAAGCACACATATCTAATCCATATGATTTTTGAATTGATTGAATGAAAAGTTCTCTGAAAAAGCTTCAACACAACTTAACTGTGAACAAATACAAAGTCTATTGCAAAATGCATAGACACAGCCATTCAGCACTCTCACAACTGGCGTAGTATTTCACGGTATTATTGTTTTTCTGTATTTTTTACGCACAGCTTATTTCCAAGATGTAATGTGCAAATTTCCTAATCAGAAATCCTGGATGACACATGAAATAATACTACTAATTAAAACCAAAGAGGCAGTGTACAAGTCTGGAGATAGCAGTGCTGTAAGCACAGCGAGGACAGAGAAGGCAAGAATTCAGCCAAACTCCACTACAAAGGCCATTTGAAACCCTTGGCAAGTATGTGAGGGAATAAGGCAATAACGGTTGCTTCTGAGGAAGTAAACCTTTTATGCCAGTTGACAAGGGCAATGACACTTTGGTGCCCCTATGCCCTCCAGTGACTCTGTTCTGGTTCTGACCATCCAGCTTAGAGGTCTACAACCTGTCGCTGTCAACATCATGGGTCCTAGCAAGTTTCAGACGCATGTCAGTTGTTCCTGTCCCATTGTCACAGGCCTAAATGACCACAGGCCTGTGGCACCAATCCTGCTTGATGTCTTGGGGGCTGGTCAAAACATCAAAATCAGCCTGTACCAGTTTGCATTTCGGAAGAACAGGTTAACAAAGGATGCAATTGCCATATTGCTTTAAACACTGTTAGAACACTTGGAGCACAAAAACACTTATGCAGTGCTGTATTTGTTGAAGTAAGTTTGGCCTTTAACACAATCCTGCTGAATAAACCCCAAACAAAAATGCAACATTGGATTTGAATAGCCATATATGCAATTGGACAATAGGCTGGAGCTCCACACTTTAGACGATTGACTATTCTCCATCCTATCCAACCAATTACATTATTATAATCCAAATCTGTGCTTGGCTCACAACTAACAGGGAAGTGTAAAAATCTTCTTGTGGCAGTCACACCACCTCGGCCATAGCAAAAGCCCAGCAACGTCTCTTCTATCTGAGAAAACTAAGAAACTTCTCCAAAGGTTCATGATTATCTTTCATCACTGTGCTATCAATAATGTGTTGATCTATGGATGTCACACCCAAGCACATGCCTGATCCTGGTGCCCCCAGAGAAAGCAAACATACAACCTGCCTATTTTTATATCGTCATTGATACCTGTTTTGTACTTCATTAAAAGACAAATGTACTGTGTGTTTTTTCGTGTTGCACAGGTTATAGTTCAGAGGTCTCTGTCAGCCAAGTCTTTGTCTCATGCCAAAGGAGGTAGTGTGTTGGGAGGCTATCTCAAACTGCTGCCCATGTTTTTCATCGTCATGCCAGGCATGATCAGCAGAGCACTATTTCCAGGTCAGTCTGCATCTCTCTTTTGAACCACCAGGCTAACTGTTCCTTGTGCACCAGTTTGATTTATTCATGGAAACCCAACACTCTAGTAGAAGCTCCTAATTGAAACAATTGCTCCTAATTGTAACAATTGCTGTTTAAGCTGCAAGTACGTGTTAAATTTTTTTCTCAGTCTAGAAGAGTGAACAAGACCCTTACTTATGGAGTTGTCTCAATCACACACATATTAACACACACAACACAGGCCCTGAGACCTTATCTTCTTTTTCTATTAACTTCTTTAACTTCTTTGTTTCGTTATTTTTTTCTTTTCTATTCAATTTCAATTCAATTCAGTTTTTTTGTATAGTGCCAAATCACAATACAAATCATCTCAAGGCACTTTACAAAAACAAAAAACCCAACAAATCCCTTATGAGCAAGCACTTAGTGACAGTGGAGAGGAAAAACTCCTTTTATCGGAAGAAAAAACCTCCAATGCAACCACAGGGGGGCACAATCCAGTGTCTTCATGTGCCAGTCCTAAGTCCGGGTAAATGCAGAGGGTTGTGTCAGGAAGGGCATCCGACGTAAAATTTAAGCCAAATCAAACATGCGAATCACAAATATGACTTCCATACCGGATCGGACGCGGCCCGGGTTAACAACAAACGCCACTGGTGCTGTTGACCTACAGGGTGCCGGTGGAAATTGGACTACTTTGGTTGAAGAAGGAGAGGAGAAAGGCGTGTTCGTAGGCAAAGAGAGAAGAGGAAGGGCTGGAGTGTAGGACTTAGAGTAGGGACTTTGTCAGGGAAAACTAGAGAGTTAGCTGATATGATGGAGAGAAGAAAGGTGGATATCTTGTGTTTGCAGGAGACCAGGTGGAAAGGTAGCAAGGCCTATAGATTAGGAGCAGGGTTCAAGCTGTTTTATCATGATGTGGATGGAAAGAGGAATGGAGTAGGAATTATACTAAAGGAGGATTTTGCTAGGAATGTTCTGGAGTTGAAGAGAGTGTCAGATAGGGTGATGAGTCTGAAGCTGGACGTTGAAGGTGTGATGTTGAATGTTGTCAGGGGTTATGCCCCACAGGTAAGTGAAAGTGACTTATATGGCCCATCTTCGGAATTTGTGCTCTGCATTTAACCCTCTGGGGTCGACGAACGCGCCGGCGCGTTTTGACGCATCTTTTCCTGATAAGGCCGAAACAAACTTAAATTACTCTGTCAATTCTGATCGTACAGATAAAAGAAATATATCATTCAAATCTGTAAAGGGTCTAGTTTTAGTGGTATACCATCATAATAACAACAAAACGTTGTGCTTTTTTTAAATAAAGAAAGCCGACAGGGTGCGCTCTCGGACTTTTCTGTGTCTGCCATTTCTCTTCACAGACGCGTAAATAAAACAACCAGAATCTCAGCGAATACTTGGCTCATAAAAATAAGAATTATATGGCTAGAAAGCTTGAAATGTTTTCTTTTGAGTGAAACAATTCAAGTCAAAAACAAATCATCACTTTTGATTTAATCCGCATGAACGTAAGGAGAAGTCCGTTTTTTCCTGTCTCACCTCATTACAGGTAATGCGGTCCCGCCTTGTACTCTGTTCACTGTTCACATGTAAATAATCTCAGGTGAACCAGGTAAATATGTGCACACCCCCGAGAAATGACACAAAATATCAAACTTCATCATAGAATTTACTCACTTTTTCTGCGCGTTTGGATGATGGCGCGTTACGCACGTGAAGCGGCGCTCCTTACATTCCACACAGAGACAAATAGTTTAGCTTGTCCTCAGAGTAAAAACACTGATTTTAACTCAAATGAGGATCATTTGGCTCCTCATTGTGTTGTATTGTACTGCACTAATCCGTCCCATCAACATTGACTGAAAGGCTCATTATGCGCGTCTTTGTCTGGTCGTTCAGTGCTTCTTTTGTGTTCTCAGGTAAATCACATGACTATTCATCCTCAGACACACCCTCTTGCATATGGCCTTTCTGGACAAAAAGTGTCTTAGAAAATTTAAATCAGTGTATTGTTTACTGTGAATGTGTGAACAAGATGACATTCACAGCACTCTGAAGTAAACACTTTAGCCTACAACATGCTGGTCTCCAAAGTCTTGTGAACCAATGTTCTGTTTGTGTTTTATGGTCTTATTTCAGTGAGTAAAAAATTGTAGTTTTTCACTAACCATACATAAACACTTTTTTCTCAAAAACACAATAATGTATAAACTTGCTGCTCACATATTATTGTAGCCAATTTTGTTATTAGATTTTAGACATTAATATGTTTAAAAGACACTGAAAAAAGCACAAATGTCAGGACGTCAAAATTTGTCCAGGCCCCAAAAACCCCCTCAGACCCCAGAGGGTTAACCCAATTCCCAGTGCACACACACAACAGTGAACACATACCCGGAGCAGTGGGCAGCCAGTGCTGTGGCGCCCGGGGAGCAGTTGGGGGTTCGGTGCCTTGCTCAAGGGTCTCACCTCAGTCGTGGTATTAAAGGTGGACAGGACGTAGGATGTGAGTTAGAAGGGAAGGAGAAATTCTGGGAAACAGAGGTGACAAGGAAGTGATGAGCAAGTTTAGTATGCAGGACAGGAATGCAGAAGGACAGATGGTGGTAGACTTCGCAAAAAGGATGGAAATGGCTGTAGTGAACACATTTTTCCAGAAAAGGGAGGCGCATAGGGTGACTTATAAGAGTGGAGTTGACTACATCTTGTGCAGACATTTCAATCTGAAAGAGATCAGTGACTGCAAAGTAGTGGTTGGGGAGAGTGTAGCCAGACAGCATAGGATGGTGGTGTGTAGGATGACTCTGGTGGTGAGGAAGATGAAGAGGACAAGGTCAGAGGAGAAGACCAAGTGGTGGAAGTTGAAAAAGGAAGAGTGTTGTGTGGCTTTCAGGGAGGAGCTGAAACAGGCTCTGAGAGGTCAGGAGGTTCTTCCAGATGACTGGACAGCTACAGCTAAAGTGATCAGGGAGACAGGTAGGAGGCTGTTTGATGAGTCATCAGGAAAGAGGAAAGCAGATAAGGAATGGAAAAGAAAGATGGAAGGAATACTCTGAAGAATTGATGAATGAGGAAAATGTCAGAGAGCACAGAATAGAAGAGGTGACTTGTGGAGCAGGAAGTAGCAAAGATCAGTAAGGATGAAGTGAGCAAGGCGTTGAAGTGGATGAAGAGTGAAAAGGTAGTTGGTTCTGATGACCTGTGGAGGTATGGAAGTGTTTAGGAGAGGTGGCAGTAGAGTTTTTGACTGGGCTACTTAACAAGATCTTGGAGAGTGAGAGGATGCCTGAGGAATGGAGAAGTGTACTGGTGCCCATCTTTAAGAACAAGGGGGATGTGCATAATTATGGAAACTACAGAGGAATAAAGCTGATGAGTCACACAATGAAGTTATGGTGTGGTGATGGACAGGCTGACAGATGAGGTTAGACAGGAATCTCCATGATTTTTGCAGATGACAATGTCATCTGCAAACATCATGGTCCACATAGTGACAGCAGGGAGCAGGTGGAGGAAAATCTAGAGAGGTGGAGGTTTGCTCTGGAAAGGAGAGGAATGAAGGTTAGCCACAGTAAAACAGAGTACATGTGTGTAAATGAGAAGGACTCAAGTAGAATGGTGAGGTTACAGGGAGTAGAGGCGAAGGTGGAGGATTTTAAGTACCTAGGGTCAACAGTACAGTGCAACGGAGAGTGTGGAAAAGAAGTGAAGAGACGTGTGCAAGCAGGTTGGAACGGGTGGAGGAAAGTGTCAGGTGTGATGTGTGACAAAAGAGTGTCAGCAAGAATGAACGGAAAGGTGTACAAGACAGTGGTGAGACCAGCGATGTTGTATGGCTTAGAGACAGTGGCACTGAGAAAGAGACAGTAGGCAGAGCTGGAGGTAGCAGAGCTGAAGATGTTGAGGTTCTCTCTGGGAGTGACAAGGATGGATAGGATCAGGAATGAGTACATCAGAGGGACAGCTCATGTTAGATGTTTTGGAGAAAAAGCCAGGGAAGCCAGATTGAGATGGTTTGGACATGTTCAGAGGAGGGACAGTGAATACATTGGTAAAAGGATGCTGAGGTTAGAGCTGCCAGGAAGGAGGCCTAGAGGAAGACCAAAGAGGAGGTTCTTGGATGTAGTGAAGGAGGACATGAGGATAGTTGGTGTGGGTGAGGAGGATACAGAGGATAGGGTTAAATGGAGGCAGATGATTTGCTGTGGAGACCCCTGAAGGGAGCAGCCGAAAGGAAAAGAAGAAGAATGGAAGTAAAAACCTCCAGCAGAACTGGGCTCAGTTTGGGTGGCCATCTGCCTCGACCGGACGGGGTGAGTGGATTGAGCAGAGAGAAAAGAACAGCAACAATAAACAACAAATAGACACTGAAGGTTGGTGGGGCCAGTAACTGTACATCAGCAATATACAGCTCTAGGACCAGGGACACCTGCAGAAGGTACAGGGAGAGAGCACAAACTAAGGGAGAGAGAGAGAGAGCACAAGGTTAGTGACATACAGTGGTGGAATATACATGTGAGGGGGGAGGAGAGGGGAAGGGAGGGGAGGGTTAGGGTAGGGGAGCTCAGTGCACCGATGGTCCTCGGGCAGTCTAGGCCTATAGCAGCATAACTAAGGGATGGTTCAGGGTTACCGGAAGCCAGCCCTAACTATACGCTTTGTCAAAAAGGAATGTTTTAAGTCTATCCTTAAAAGTACAGAGTTTCTGCCTCCTGAACCCAGACTGGGAGCTGGCTCCACAGGAGAGGAGCTTGATAGCTAAAGGCTCTGCCTCCCATTCTGCTTTTGGAAACTCTGGGAACCACAAGTAGACCTGCACTCTGAGAGCGAAGTGGTCTATTGGGATAATATGGTACTATGAGGTCTTTAAGGTATGATTAAGGTGATTATAATGATATGGTATCATTATATGACAAAATCTACCAGTGGATTTCTTCAAAACATATCAAAATGAATTTACAACTGATTTGACTCTGGAGATGAAATGTTGCAAGAGTTTTAAAAAGAAAAAAAACGAAGTGGTCTATTGGGTTAATATGGTACTATGAGGTCTTTAAGGTATGAAGGAGCTTCATTATGAAGGGATTTGTATGTGAGAAGAAGGATTTTAAATTCTATTCTGTATTTTACAGGGAGCCAATGAAGAGAAGCCAATATAGGGGAAATATGATCTATCTTGCTAGTTCCTGTCAGGGCTCTGGCTGCGGCATTCTGGATTAACTGGAGGATTTTTATGGAGATACTGGGACATCCAGATAGTAATGAGTTACAGTAATCTAGCCTTGAGGTAACAAATGCATGGACTAGTTTTTCTGCATCATTTTGAGACAGGATGTTCCTAATTTTGGCAATGTTGTGCAAGTGAAAGAATGCAGTTCTAGAGATTTGTTTTATGTGTGAGTTAAAGAACATGTCCTGGTCAAAAATAACTCCAAGATTTTTCACAGTAGTGCTGGAGGCCATGGCTATGCCGTCTAAAGTAGCTATAATTTTAAAAAGTTTATTTCTGAGGTTTTTAGGCCCAAATATAATGACTTCTGTTTTCTCTGAAATAAAAGTAGAAAGTTACTGGTCATCCAGGCACTTATGTCAGTTAGACACACTTGAAGTCTGGTTAACTGGTTTGTGTTAACAGGTTTAATAGATAGATGCAGCTGAGTGTCATCTGAATAGCAGTAGTAATTAATAGAGTGCTTCCTAATGACATTGCCTAAAGGAAGCATGTACAGGGTGAACAGAATCGGTCCTAGCACAGAGCCTTGTGGAACTCCATAACTAACTTTTGTGTGTGTGGAAGGTTCATCATGGACATGAACAAATTGGAATCTGTCCGATAAAAAGGATTGGAACCATTTTAACTCTGTTCCTCTGATACCAGTCACATGCTCCAGTCTCTGTAATATGATGTTGTGGTAAATAGTGTCAAATGCAGCACTAAGGTCGAGTAGGACAAGTGTAGAAACAAGTTCATTTTCTGAGGCTAAGAGAAGATCGTTGGTGACTTTTAATAACAGTGCTGTTTCTGTACTATGAAGTACTCTAAATCCTGATTGAAAATCTTCAATAGTTCATTCCTGTGTAAGTGGTCTGATAGCTGCTTAGAAACAGCTTTTTCAAGGATTTAGAAATAAATGGTAGGTTTGGATATTGGTCTATAATTAGCCAAGACTCCTGGATCAAGATTAGGCTTTTTGAGTAAGGGTTTGATTACTGCAGTCTTAAAGGCCTGTGGTGCATAGCCTGATACTAGAGATAGATTTACCAAGTCTAATAAAGATGAGTTAATTAATGGCATGGTGTCTTTAAGCAGTCTAGTCGGGATGAGGTGTAAGAGACACGTTGATGATTTCGATGAAGCAACTACTGATGTAAATTCAGAGAGATCTATAGGAGAGAAGGAGTCTAAACATAAATGAGGTCTTACAGATGACTCAAGAGCTACTGTAGTAGAAGACTCATTTATGGCAGGTATAGGAAGAATCTGTTGAATTTTATCTCTAATAGTTGAGACTTTATTTGTAAAGAAACTCAAAGTCATCGCTGCTGAGAGATAAGGGAACAGTGGGCTCAACAGAGCTGTGACTTTTTGTCAGCCTGGTTACAGTGCTGAAAAGAAACCTGGGATTGTTCTTATTTTCCTCTATTAATGATGAATAGTGTGCAGTTCTGGCTTTACGGAGAGCTTCTTTATATGTTAATAGACTGTTTTTTCAGGCTAGATAAAATTCCTCTAAATTTGTGGAACGCCACTTCTTTTCTCAGTGTACTTTTTCTTTCTTTTCTTTTCTCGACACTAAAAGTACGACACTACTCAGTGCCTGAGGAAGTTGGAGAGACTTTTAGCAGCATTATTTGGCTAAGTTATTCAGCTTTATTTCAATTTCAACAGTTTTATGGTCTCAACAGAAAAAAGTTATTTTCTGCTGTGCTTTTTTGCATTTATTCAACACTATTGCTATGGTTTTAAATGTCATATTTTCTCCCTAACTTGTGTTTTGTAGATGAGGTAGGTTGTGTGGATCCAGTGGTGTGCCAGAGAATATGTGGCGCTTCAGTTGGTTGCTCTAACATCGCCTACCCTAAACTGGTGATAGAGCTAATGCCTGTGGGTGAGTCACAAATGGCCACACATACACAAAATTTTTTAGTCTATTTCAGAGTTGAACCAGTGGAGTAATCTAAGTTCCCAAACAAGAAGGCATATGTGCTATATAAAGTACTACTGGATATAAAGTACTGTCTACTCTGGCACACACACACTGAAAGTAACACTCACTCAGGAAATGGATTTTTGTTAACACTGGACCCCTACATGCCGATCACCATGGCTGTGGCTACTTGAAAAGAATATGCATGCTTCTTTAGACATGCTGTTTTTTTTGTTCTCCACCCAATTATATTTTGTTGGTCCCGGAACATACTATGTTGTACCATGCTGCTTTCTAACCATTAAAGCCACCACTGCTATTGCATAATGTCCCTTGAAATGTAATGTCTTACAACACATGGACAGCTAGCCTTGATTGTGACTTTGTTTTAATCTACATATACAATACATATACAGTTATCTGCAATTTAATTTACATACTTATATTTATATTACATTTTAATGTTAAAGTAACCATTTAATAACAAAAATGTATTGTTTTAGAAAGAAATCACATAATTGCTTTGATCCTTTTCTCTGTGCAGGTCTTCGGGGTCTGATGCTAGCAGTAATGTTAGCTGCTCTGATGTCATCTCTGACATCTATCTTTAACAGCAGCTCTACTTTGTTTACACTTGACCTCTATCACAGAGCCAGGCCTAAAGCGTCTGAGAGGGAACTCATGATTGTTGGAAGGTGGGGCATAAATTTTAATAGAAGCATTACTTTTGTAAGTTTTGTATATTATTATTTTGTATAGTAATGTGTGTATTCTATTCGGGGAATATTTAGAATATTTAGAACACAGATCTGTTCTCAAATTTAAAATAATTATGCTTGTTCAAAAAACTATGTTAAACATACGTGCTTTTAATCAAAGAAGCTAACATAATTTAATGCGTGTATTTTTAGGGTATTTATCCTGGTCTTAGTGTGTATTAGTCTGTTGTGGATTCCAGTTATTCAAACAGCCAATAGTGGACAACTGTTTGATTACATCCAGTCAGTGACCAGCTTTCTAGCTCCGCCTATTACTGCTGTATTCCTAATGGCTATCTTCTGGACACGTGCCAATGAGCAGGTAGGTCTTACACACCCATACAAGTTTAACTCTGTGGGGTCTGAGGGGTTTTGGGGCCCTGGACAAATTTTGACATGCCCTGACATTTGTGTTTTTTTCAGTTGCTTTTAAACATATTAATGTCTAAAGTCTGATAACACTGTAATCAGCACAAAATGGGCTACAATAATATATATATATCAATAATATCTGTATAATATATATAAGTTTATACATGATTTTGTTTTTAATAAAACATTGTTTATGCATGGTTAGTGAAAAACTACAATTTTTTAGTCTCTGAAATAAGACCATAAAAGACAAACAAGACTTTGGAGAACTGCATCTTGTAGGCTAAAGTGTTTACTTCAAAATGATGTGAAAGTCATCTTGTTCACTCATTCACAGTAAACAATACACTGATTTAACCCTCTGGGGTCTGAGGGGGTTTTGGGGGCCTGGACAAATTTTGACATGTCCTGACATTTGTGCTTTTTTCAGTGTTTTTTTAAACATATTAATGTCTAAAGTCTAATAACGGACGGATTAGTGCAGCACAATACAAAACAATGAGGAGCCAAACGATCCTCATTTGAGTTAAAATCAGTGTTTTTACTCTGAGGACAAGCTAAACTATTTGTCTCTGTGTGGAATGTAAGGAGCGCCGCTTCACGTGCGTAACGCACCATCATCCAAACGCGCAGAAAAAGTGAGTAAATTCTATGATGAAGTTTGATATTTTGTGTCATTTCTCGGGGGTGTGCACATATTTACCTGGTTCACCTGAGATTATTTACATGTGAACAGTGGACAGTGTACAAGGCGGGACCGCATTACCTGTAATGAGGTGAGACAGGAAAAAACGTACTCCTTACGTTCATACGGATTAAATAAAAAGTGATGATTTGTTTTTGACTTGAATTGTTTCATTTAAAAGAAAACATTTCAAACTTTCTAGTCATATATTTCATATTTTTATGAGCCAAGTATTCGCTGATATTCTGGTTGATTTATTTACGTGTCTGTGACGAGAGATGACAGAGACAGAGAAGAAAGAGAGCGCACCCTGTCGGCTTTCTTTATTTAACAAAAGCACAGCGTTTTGTTGTTATTATGATGGTATACAACTAAAACTACACCCTTTTCAGATTTGAATGATATATTTCTTTTATCTGTACGATCAAAACTGACGGAGTAATTTAAGTTTGTTTCGGCGTTATCAAGAGAAGATGCGTCAAAACGCGCCGGCGCGTTCGTCGACCCCACAGGGTTAAAGACCAGAATAGTCAGAATAGTTGAGTTCATGTCAAGACTTGTCTTGGGCAAAATTATATATATGTAAGATAAATTATAATCAAAATTCTTAAATGTGAAATACCACAAATCGGTTCATTGTTTCTGAAGGAGACTCCTGTGACATGGTTGTGTAAAAAGTTTATAAGATTATACATCACAGGCCACCTCTCAACCTGCCTGTGGCCTCTGTTCTGTGGGCCCACCACCAGCAAGAGACTCCATAAAGGGCCGGAGCATTGTGGATCGGGCAGTAGTAAGGCGGGGGTTTCGAGGACCCGATTCCTGGACGCTTAAACTGGCTCTAGGGACATGGAATGTCGCCTCTCTTTGGGGGAAGGAGCCTGAGTTGTGCAGGAGGTTGAGTGGTACTGACTAGAGATAGTCACCTGCACACACAGCCTGGGCTCTGGAACCCAACTCCTTGAAGTCTACGCTGGCGTTGTCTGTGGTGAGAGGCAGTGGGCACCAGCCTCTGCTTATAGCACCCCAGCTCGGCCGCCAAATGTTGGAGTTTTCCCCGTTGAATGAAAATCGGTTGCTTCCCTGCTACTTCGGGGAACACTGTTGTTTTGGCCTATGGGCCGGTCTTTTTGGAGTCTCTGTCAGGGCTACTGTTAAGGTGCTCCAATGGGACCATCATTGTGCTGGGGGACTTCAGTGCTCATGTGGGCAGTGACAGTGAAATCTGGAGGGGCGTGATTGGGAGGAATGGCCTCCCCTATTTGAACCCGAGTGGTCTGAGCTTCTTTCTCAGGGTGGCCGGGTATTCCCTTACCTTAGGCTCAGAAATACCAAGCTAATTCCAGATGTTGAAACAACCATTTTTATGAGCATTTTGGGCTTTTGTTAACAAGCATGCTCATACTGATCACAGTATGAGTATGCTTGATTGATTACAGTGTGTAGTGTGTGTTATAAGAAGCTTCCTGAGATCCTTGAGGGATGCTTAACCCTCTGGGGTCGACGAATGCGCCGGCGCGTTTTAACGCATCTTTTTCTGATAAGGACGAAACAAACTTAAATTACTCCGTCAATTCTGATCGTACAGATAAAAGAAGTATATCATTCAAATCTGTAAAGGGTCTAGTTTTAGTGGTATACCATCATAATAACAACAAAACCTTGTGCTTTTTTTAAATAAAGAAAGCCGACAGGGTGCGCTCTCGGACATTTCTGTCTCTGCCATTTCTCTTCACAGACGCATACATAAAACAACCAGAATCTCAGCGAATACTTGTCTCATAAAAATAAGAATTACTTGCTGCTCACATATTATTGTAGCCAATTTTGTTATTATACTTTAGACATTAATAAGTTTAAAAAACACTGAAAAAAGCACAAATGTCAGGACATGTCAAAATTTGTCCAGGCCCCCAAAACCCCCTCAGACCCCAGAGGGTTCATTTGGAATTCAGAGCACAATCTTGTAAAAAACTTTCTCGGTTTTGTGGCAGGTTTGTTGCCTTCTTTGATGGGTTGATTTGATGACTTGGCTCTTTGGGCTTTTAAACCCCTGTTCAGTACAATTCACTAAAACAAAAGATGTCTCCACAAAGAAAGCTTACAGCAGGAGACTCCTGCAGTTCAAACAGTTATCTCTGGGGACCAGAATTTTGTCTTACACAATATGCCATAATAAACTAGAAAAGGCAATTTCTGAAGAAATTACGTTGGCTTGCTGGCTGCTGAAACAAGCTTGAGTTAAACCGCGTTGCTGTCTGCTAAACAGCTGCAGATGGTTTGATTAGCTGGGAACTATATACTGATTGTATGAAGGAGCAAGAAAGGAGCATTAAGAAAATGAGGAAAGTGAAGGAAAACTGCAATTAAAGCATTTTTAGTGGGAGTCAAGATCTGAGAGATAAGATTTCTGATGGTGTGAAAAATATGTCTGTGGGGTCAGAAATGTGTCCTCCGAAGCGATTTACAAAATTACCTATCTAGGTTGCACAGCTCAAAATCCTGCAATAAATTAACATGGGAGTCCAATGCCAATAAATTTATAAGTCTGGTCCTTTGTTGGTCACAATGCAACCACAAGGGGGCCCAATCCAGTGTCTTCATTTGCCGGTCCCAAGTCCAGGTAAATGCAGAGGGTTGTGCCAGGAAGGGCATCATACGTAAAATTTAAGCCAAATCAAACATGCGTATCCCAAATATGACTTCCATACCAGATCGGTAACAACTACTGCCACTGGTGCTGTTGACCTACAGGGTGCCAGTGGAAATTGGACTACTTTGGTTGAAGAAGGAGAGGGGGAAGGCGTGTATGAACATGAACAGGCAAAGAGAGAAGAGGAAGGGCAGGAGTGTAGGACTTAGAGTAGGAACTTTGAATGTAGGGACTATGTCTTGGAAAACTAGAGAGTTGGATGATATGATGGCGAGAAGAAAGGTGGATATCTTTGTGTGTTCAGGAGACCAGGTGGAAAGGTAGCAAAGCTTATAGATTAGGAGCAGGGTTCAAGCTGTTTTATCATGGTGTGGATGGAAAGAGGTATGGAGTAGGAGTTATCCTGAAGGAGGAGGAGGATTTTTGCCAGGAATGTTCTGGAGGTGAATAGAGTGTCAGATAGGGTGATGAGTCTGAAGCTGGAAGTTGATGTTGAATGTTGTCAGTGGTTATGCCTCACAATTAGGATGTGAGTTAGAAGAGAAGAAATTCTGGAGGGAGATGGATGAGGTGATTCATGGGAATCCCTAGTGGTGAGAGAGTGGTGATTGGGGCAGACGGACATGTTGGTGAGGGAAACAGCGGTGACGAGGAAGTGATGGGTATGTTTAGTATGCAGGACAGGAATGCAGAAGGACAGATGGTGGTAGACTTCGCAAAAAGGATGGAAATGGCTGTAGTGAACACATTTTTCCAGAAAAGGGAGGCGCATAGGGTGACTTATAAGAGTGGAGTTGACTACATCTTGTGCAGACATTTCAATCTGAAAGAGATCAGTGACTGCAAAGTAGTGGCTGGGGAGAGTGTAGCCAGACAGCATAGGATGGTGGTGGGTAGAATGACTCTGGTGGTAAGGGAGATGAAGAGGACAAGGGCAGAGGAGAAGATCAAGTGGTGGAAGTTGAAAAAGGAAGAGTGTGGCTTTGTGTGGCTTTTCAGGGAGGAGCTGAAACAGGCCCTGGAAGGTCAGGAGGTTCTTCCAGATGACTGGACAGCTACAGCTAAAGTGATCAGGAAGACATGTAGGAGGGTACTTTGTGTGTCATCTGGAAAGCGGAAAGCAGATAAGGAGACTTGGTGGTGGAATGAGGAAGTTCAGGAGTGTGTAAAGAGGAAAAGGTTAGCTAAGAAGAAGTGGGACACTGAGAGGACAGAGGAGAACAGACAGGAGTACAGGGCGATGCAGCGTAAAGTGAAGGTAGAGGTGGCAAAGGCCAAACAAAGGGCGTATGAGGATTTGTATGATAGGTTGGACACTGAGGGAGAGGTGGATTTGTACAGGTTGGCGAGGCAGAGAGACAGAGATGGGAAGGATGTGCAGCAGGTTAGGGTTGATCAAGGACAGGGATGGAAATGTGTTGACAGTTGACACAAGTGTGATGAAAAATGGAAGGAATACTTTGGAGAGTTGATGAATGAAGAAAATGTTAGAGAGCACAGAGTAGAAGAGGTGACTGTTGTGGAGCAGGAAGTAGCAAAGATCAGTAAGGATGAAGTGAGGAATGCGTTGAAGAGGATCAAGAGTGGAAAGGCAGTGGGTCCTGATGACATACCTGTGGAGGTATGGAAGTGGTTAAAAAACGCAAACATATCAAATACAGCCTGTGACGGGGTCCTATCCGAAAGAACCTTGGCAGAGTCCGTAGCTTTTAGATGTTAAAAGTTTTATTGCAATTGTCCTTGTCAGGTACAGCAAACAAAGCAAAGTATTTCGTTAGGATATTCTTCTATAATATCCATGCAAAGAATAACAAAGAAGTCTCTCAGTAATCCTTCCTTTTTGTTTGTAACAAACACTCAGTCAGAAACATTCACCATTTGTGACGCACAGTCGATCGTTTAGCACATATAACATACAGCTTATCCAACTCTCTTCCACCACACTTTCTCAATGGAATGAGGCGTCTTTTAAGGCCTCTAACCCTCTGACGTCATATCCCATACTAATTAGGTGGGGCTATATATACCCGGAACTCATGTTTGCTCTGGTTGAGACAGGAAATTCAGGAATGGAATGCAGTACGTGTTGTAATGGAATGGTTTGCGAATGTTTGATCTTATGGAAATATTGGATAAATAGAACGACAAGTGTGCACCCTTGAAGCCTATGTGGAATGTTGGTGATTGGTGAGAAAATTATGGCAAAGGTAAGTTTATAATTGCAATGTTCATATATGTGTGAATAAGTGTAAATGTGCTCAATGACTGAAAATTATACTATGTATTTGGGCTATGGTTGTTCCTGTTGGCTTAGTGATGGTCCACTCCGTCACACAGCCATATTGCTGATTAGTATGGTTTTAATTTTCAAATAAACTAAAACCGGAGCTATGTTTACAGGTTTACATTACTATAACTCTTATATGTATTGTGGTTTTGTGTCTGTCTTAGGGTGCATTCTGGGGTCTGATGACTGGACTGGTAGTAGGCCTACTCCGTATGATCCTAGAGTTCTCCTATATACCTCCGTCCTGTGGGCAGCCTGATCGTCGGCCTGCTGTTCTGGCTAATGTCCATTATCTCTACTTTGCACTCATCCTAATGGCACTCACCTGCCTTATCATTGTTGCTGTCAGCTTGGCCACTCCTCCAATACCTAAAGAACATGTAAGTGATTATATAATCTGTTAAATAGTGGGTATAAATTGGTTAGAGAATATACATTCTCCAGTTGGACCTGCAACAAGGACTAAAAAATAAATTCAATGGAAAAGGGTTTGTTTTCAAGGATAGTTTTTTATACTTTAAGACTAAGGGAATATCAAAGAGACTGACTAATTTACTGTTACCCAGCTCTACAGGTTGACTTGGTGGTCCAGATATAGCCAGGAGCATCGGATTGACCTTGCAGGTACCTGGATAGCGTCTGACTCGGTCAACTCTGATATCAACTCTCACTTTGATCACTCGCCAGATTCCTGGTTGTGGAGAGCTGTTCTCCGGCTCTGTGGTCTGACAGGGCCGAGTTCTGGCTCCACACCACCAGTTGCTGAAAACAGTGAACTGAACTCACTGCAAGAAGAGCCACTCTGGAGAAGAGTCTGCAATGTTAATGCCCTATTGCTGCTTGCTGTGAATGTTTTTCTATGGGGATACTTTGCCTAATGTTGAAATCCTGAACAAGTAATTAGTACAGTTGCATTTGGTTTGTTTTGAAAATGTTTCATGAAAAGAAGGCTTGGCAGCGCTTGATGCTTACTTTCTTTCCCACTTTTAATTAAAAGAAAGGCATAGGTACACACAATGAAAATGTATCAAATAATGTGTTTTTCCTTAATAAATATGATCCTTGTTTTTAAATTAATTAATTAACTGAAAGGAAAGCCTTGTCATGTGGTCCCAAACAGAGATGTCCATGCTGTCATAAATCTTTAGGGCCCCACCACACAAACAGTCACCAATCTATCTTCAACTTGGTTGCATATTCCTTTGTCTTTTGTCACTTTGAGCAGAGGCCGTACAAAACTTTTGAAGGTGGCAGGTTTCTCTACAGAAGTCCGTGATATGGAGGATGAGGAGGAAAAGAGGCAGGGGAAATGACCCACACCATGCTTGCAGGCTTGTCCAGATGGGTAGACATGACTGAGCTGGTAGATGGCGTCTTCAACTCCACACCAGTATCATGTTGCTCTTTAACACTATTTACTGTTTTTGCACAATAGTTATGTGTTACACACGCCATTACTGCCATCAAGTGGCGTAACGTATGTATTACACTATGATTTACATTAATTCTACAGGTGACTTATTTCCTGTATAAGTGGCACAATGCATAACACAACAGTACCAGCCATAAATTCAACAAAATAGCAGTGGAACAAACAAAAAAAAAGTTGTGGGGGGGGGGGGTACCTTTTATGTATTATATATCCTTGGTGCCACACCCTTCCTTGCTTAATAAAAGAAAAAATGCTTAATCTTTTTTCCCCTTAACCTACTCACTCAAAACAGTGTCCTTTGAGTAATTACTGTGGTTACACACACTAATGGCGTTATCTTTCGAGTGAATACATGTTGCACTATATTTAGTGCATTTTTTTTTCAATCAATGCCAACTTTTGTGGGAGGATAACCACATTTTTTTCCAAGATGAATAAATAATTTCACCATACAGTGAATACATTTACCTTTGTACCCAGACACATATTCGGCCAACATTGTCACTTTGTCTGTTACCATACTAAGATATTGTTTATAAGTAGACACTGTAATGTGTCATATTGTTATCTTAGTCTAAATGAATTGTACCCCAGCACAGCTGTTTTGTCTAGTCTGTCATCTTCATTTCCAAATGCTTGTGTCAGTGTTACTACAGTCTTTAACAAGCTGCCTGTATGATGTCAGACGCCCATGGTCTCCACAGTCTCTGGGAGCATGTAGGTGGGGCACTCACCTCCATATGATCTATACCCAATTGTCTCATAGTTGGCTGTCCCAGCTGAGGTGATGACCCTAGGCCGCCGACGCTCTCTCTGTGGATAGACGTTGTTAGATGAGGGTGTTGACCACTCCTCCTCTGCGTCAGGACTTCTGTCTTCTGTTCTTCACCAGAGGAATGCTCACTGTGTAACTCTTGGTCTGGTTGGTCCTGTGTTTCCTGCAGCTCACCTTCCTCTTCTCTTGCCATATCCAGTGCTTCAGGCTGATTACCTACTGCTTGGGGTTCCCCTAGCTGTTAATCCCCAGTGTCAGCCTCTGGAGTCTGAGTATGAGTTCTGCTGTCTTCAAAGCTATGCAGGCGTGGAGACTTCCACACATGAACACCTTCTTCTTGACTGTCTATGTCTGTATCTGCTTGTAATGACTGTTGCTTTCTTAACCATGTTTGTGTCTTTTTCTTTTGCTTATCCAGTGGCCTTTTTCCACTGGTAACCTGTCACATGGGAGAAGTAGGTTCCTGTGCACTCTGCGACTTTTACCTCCCTTTTCTGGTCTAATTTCATACACGGGTATGTCTGGGCTCTTCTGGCTTACTACTATGTACACAGCATCTTCCCGGTATGAACAGCGCTTACCAGGTCCTCCTCTCTCTTTAAAATTATGAAGCAGGACTCTGTTACCCGGATACAGGTGTAGACCACGTGTCTATTGGTCATAGTAGTACTTGTCTCTTGAAGCTTCTTTCCGTGCTGTTGTATATGCAATTTCATTGGCTTCTCTCATATGTGACTGCCACTTTTGCACATACTACTCATAACTGACTTGCTGATCCTAACTTGGTAGATGAAACAGGATATCTACAGGGAGTCTGGGGGTGCGGCCAAACAACAAATAATATGGCAAGAACCCCGTGGCCTCACTCTGAGTGCAATTGTACGCATGCACTACCTTGGACAGTGATTCTTTCCAGTCTGTTTTATTGTCTGTGAGAGTCCTCAGCATTGAGAGGAGCGTTCCGTTAAAACGCTCTACCTGGCCATTTCCCTGCGGATGAAAAGGTGTGGTGTGGGAGCCACGAAGACCACAGACCTTCTGGAGCTGGGAAAACAGCTGGTTTTCAAATTCACGTCCCATGTCATGATGGATTCGCACAGGGAAGCCAAAGTTCAGGGCAAAGTGATTGAAGACTTTGTCCACCACTATCTTTTCTGACTTGTTTCTTCGTCGCATACGCTTGTGCAAAGCATGTAAAATGGTCCATTACCACCAGGATGTATTTATATCCATGCTTGCATGTCTCCAGATGTAAAAAGTCTATGGACACAAGCTCAAAGGGGTAAGTAATGGTAATGGAGGTCAGTGAAGCTCTGTTGGCTTTACTGGGATGTTTTCTTTTAAGGCATTCACAGGCAAGCATCACAAAATGTTCAACGTCACTTTGCATTCTGGGCCAGTAAAATCTGTCCCTTATCAGTCCTAATGTCCTCTCTGCCCCCAAAAGTCCCATTTCTTTGTGAAGTTCTCTGAAGACAATGTTGTGGTGTTCTTTCAGAAAGGGGAGCTGATCTTTACCATTTACTCGCCTGAAGAGGACACCTTCATCATTCACCTGAAGTCTGTTCCAGTGTCTCAGAAGAATCTTTTTCTCAGGTGACTCTTCCTTAAAGGCTTGACCTTTGTACCGATAGTCACTAACTTTATAATTCGGGACAGGCCCAATCACAGCATCATTTTCTTGACTGATTTCATCTGGTGACAGAGTCTTACCAGCAGGGGGAGACATGTCTTGCACTAGATGACTGGCATTTTGACTGATAATGTAGTTCTCAGAACACATGCTCTTCTTCTGTAACAGAACACTTTCTGCAGCTGCTTTTATAACATCTTGTTTTACCTCAGCTGTGCACTGTGTCATGAACTGGTTAATGTCAAGAGGTAGCCTAGACATGCCGTCAGCATCAGAATTTTTCTTACCTGGCCGGTATCTGACTGTGACTTTAAAATCAGCCAATTCCCCTGCCCAGCGATGACCAGTGGCATTTAATTTTGCTGTTGTTTGCATATGTCTATATGTTAAAGGGTTGTTGTCTGTGTAAACAATAAAATGTGGGGCATAAAAGAAGTAGTCATGAAAGCGCTCACATATTGCCCAATTTAAAGCTAGGAATTCCTTTGCCTGCTTGTTGTTGACACAATACCGCTCCTAGGACATCTTGTGAGGCATCACAATGGAGTATAAATGGCTGTGCAAAATCAGGATACCCTAGAATGGGTGGGTGTGTCAAACAGTCTGTAAGCTCATTTAAAGCCTCCTGGTGACTTTCAGTCCAAATGATGGGTGTGTTAGGTGGGGCATTGACGATCTGATCCCTGGATACTGAAACAGGCTCTAGTGACCTAGTAATAAAGAAACAAGCGAAGGAAGATGTTAGGTGATGCTGGTTTTAAATAAACGAATTTCATATTAGAAGGAGCATTGGGTCAGAAAACACAGGCCCAAGACACTGATTTAGTTCCTGTGTTTTCATTTCATTTGCTGCAGCCAACTGAATGAAAACTAACAAAAATAGATTTGGTAGCAGTTGAATATGTGAACAGTGAACATAAGTAGTAAGATGAAAAGTACATTATTTCCTAAGGACTATTTCATTTTATATAATATAAACAGATGGTTATTTGGCAGCAGAGCACTCTAACACACATGAAACTGTAGGATCCATGGTTTGTGTCCCTGGACAGAACCACAGAAATATCAGCAAACTTGATTCTCATGATGTGAACTGAACCGGGATCAGTATAATTGGCTCCAAAGCTTACTTTTGAATGGACAGTGACAAAGGGAGAGTGTGTATATATGTTAAGATTCAGTGTAATATTTAGGGTGAAAGCATCTGATACTCAAGTTAAAAATCTTAAAATGCCAGGATCCAGCTTGACCAAACCAATGATCCCAAGATCCACTTATTTGTTTTTATATAACTTTCAGACAATTTCCATGACCCTTAGCTCCTAATGGTGTCTGTTTGGTACAACTACACAATCACATACAATGACCTGGGGGCAATAATGTAAATCATTCTAAATGTAGAATCTACTACTGAAATGTTCTGCCTCTTGTAGTGATGAATTCTTATATGTCGCTTTCAATGAGCTTGTGGCAATAATCTCCTTGCATTCAGTGCTCAATTTACTGAGACAGCTCAGTTACTGACAGTGGTACTGTACTCCAAGATACATTGCAAGTTCATCAGTGGGACTTCTATGGGATCACAAAATGGTTTAACACTATCTGAGAAAAACTGATGACAGTGATAAAATTATGACATGATCTTTTTTAAGCAATATTCATATGTTATTAGTATATTAGGTGGAATCAAACTATATTTATGGGAATTGAAAATAAATTAAGACACGAGACATGAGCATGTCTCTGTGATTTAGGACCTTACCTACGTAATAGCTGAGTATACACAGAAACATTCTGAAGTTTGGAAGTGTCAGGATAAGTGTCCAAACATCACAGATATTAATCATGGCTCTTTGCATTCAGGCATCTGTGAAGTGGAGTCAGAAGTGCATCTTTCATTTCAGAAAACTGCTTTGTGTTTGTGTGCATTTGTACATTGGTTTTTCTCTTCCCTTTTATCTGCTTTTATTCTTATTTAGATGCTCTGAAAGAGAGAGAGAAATAACACTCTCAGAGCCACACTCTGTTCAAATACATGCATAATGTAAATGTATGTACTTTCAGTTTTAGATGGCCACATACGCATACTCACTCACACAATGCAAACAAACACATGATTGGACAGAGTTAAAAGGCAGCATGTTAGGGGTAACTGAAGACTGACTCAAGCCTATACAGTAATTATGTCTACACCTAAGATGGGAAGAAAGGGAGGAAAAATAAAGGAAAGAAAAATGAAAGGAGAGGTGTAGAGGGTGAAGAATAGTTTCTACAGCCCACCTAAGTTGAGGTAGTGTCAAAGAAGTAAAACCAAGAAGAGAGAGAGGGCTGTGTAAAGACAAAGATTATAAAAGAGTGTGACAAAGCTCCTTCAACTTAAACAAACCTGACAGTGCCTCTGCTTCCCCCAGACAGGTCTGTATGAATATATTTGGCCTCAGCTGTCAGCTCTAACCATAACAGCTCCTGGTAATACATCAACTTAATCACCGTGCTCCTGCTCATTGCAGCCATCACATTCACTTAGTTCACAGAAAACATGTAGCATCAGAGCTCTACATGGTTCTTCACTCTATGGACAAAAATCCAGGTGGACTGCCTACTGCTTCAGAGACCATGAAACAAAAAATGATTTAAAATTTAAATTTTAAGATTTTTTACAAGATACGGTGAGATGAATGGTTGGGATGATTAGTTTTTGGTCAGTATACTGGGTATCAGTCAGAGAGTATAATGGGTAGTCAGAATGAAGCTATTTTTAGCTCACAGTTTTAAAGATATAATTCACAGACTGGGCTTTGTAAGTTCCAATTTTGCTAGAATTGAATTCCACTGTTTAGGTTTAAACCCCTGAAACTGTTCTTGTACAGTACTTGAGAAAAATCAATCATATGAGAGTGGCTCAGTGTGCACTAAATACACACAGATTAACACTCCATTAGCCTTATATACCACGTACTGCAGACCAAACAAACAAAAATCAGGCTGATACACTGTGGCCTTGTACTTGCCTACCGTAATGACTAATACTGACCTCACTTTCAATCAAGGCAAAATATATTTCTAATTGTATAGCTGTTTCTCCATTACTTCTGAAGGTATTACAGATTTATATGACAAAATCTACCAGTGGATTTCTTCAAAACATTTCAAAATGAATTTACAACTGATTTGACTATGGAGATGAAATGTTGCAAGAGTTTTAAAAAGAAAAAAAACGAAGTGGTCTATTGGGATAATATGGTACTATGAGGTCTTTAAGGTATGAAAGAGCTTGATTATGAAGGGATTTGTATGTGAGAAGAAGGATTTTAAATTCTATTCTGTAGAAGCCAATATAAGGGAAATATGATCTCTCTTGCTAGTTCCTGTCAGGGCTCTGGCTGCGGCATTCTGGATTAACTGGAGGCTTTTTATGGAGATACTGGGACATCCAGATAGTAATGAGTTACAGTAATCTAGCCTTGAGGTAACAAATGCATAGACTAGTTTTTCTGCATCATTTTGAGACAGGATGTTCCTAATTTTGGCAATGTTGCGCAGGTGAAAGAATGCGGTTCTAGAGATTTGTTTTATGTGTGAGTTAAAGGACATGTCCTGGTCAAAAATAACTCCAAGGTTTTTTACAGTAGTGCTGGAGGCCAGGGCTATGCCATCTAGAGTAGCTATAATTTTAGAAAAGTTATTTCTGAGATTTTTTGGCCCAAATACAATGACTTCTGTTTTCTCTGAGTTTAAAAGTAAAAGGTTACTGGTCACCCAGGCCTTCATGTCAGTTAGACAGGCTTGAAGTCTGGTTAACTGGTTTGTGTTAACAGGTTTAATAGATAGATACAACTGAGTGTCATCTGCATAGCAGTGGTAATTAATAGAGTGCTTTCTAATGACGTAGCCTAAAGGAAGCATGTACAGGGTGAACAGAATCGGTCCTAGCACAGAGCCTTGTGGAACTCCATAACTAACTTTTGTTCATGTGGAAGGTTCATCATGGACATGAACAAACTGGAATCTGTCTGATAAATAGGATTGGAACCATTTTAACTCTGTTCCTCTGATACCAGTCACATGCTCCAGTCTCTGTAATAAGATGTTGTGGTCAATGGTGTCGAATGCAGCACTAAGGTCTAGGAGGACAAGTATAGAAACAAGTCCATTATCTGAGGCTAAGAGAAGATTGTTGGTAACTTTTAACAGTGCTGTTTCTGTACTATGATGTGCTCTAAATCCTGATTGAAAATCTTCAGATAGTTCATTCCTGTGTAAGTGGTCTGATAGCTGCTTAGCAACAGCTTTTTCTAGGATTTTAGAAATAAATGGCAGGTTGAATATTGGTCTATAATTAGGCAAGACTCCTGGATCAAGACTAGGCTTTTTGAGTAAAGTTTTGATTACTGCAGTCTTAAAGGCCTGTGGTACGTAGCCTGATACTAGAGATAAATTTACTAAGTCTAATAAAGATGAGTTCATTAATGGCAGGGTGTCTTTAAGCAGTCTAGTTGGGATGGGGTCTAAGAGACACGTTGATGATTTCGATGAAGCAACTACTGATATAAATTCAGAGAGATCTATGGGAGAGAAGCAGTCTAAACATAACTGAGGTCCTACAGATGATTCGAGAGCTACTGTAGTAGAAGATTCATTTATTGCAGGTATAAGAAGCATCTGCTGAATTTTATCTCTAATAGTTGTGATTTTATTTGTAAAGAAACTCATAAATTCATCACTACTGAGAGCTAAGGGAACAGTGGGCTCAACAGAGCTGTGACTTTTTGTCATCCTGGCTACAGTGCTGAAAAGAAACCTGGGATTGTTTTTATTGTCCTCTATTAGTGATGAATAGTAGGCTATGCAGTACTTGACTAGTACTGGAATATAGCAGTTAATGAATTGTTTAGAGTTTAGTTGGTTTTTAGGTGTGTTAAACTATAGCTAGTCTGTTGCTAGTCTGTAGACGAACTATACAACACACACAACACGGCACGCTTGCAAGAGAAAGTGATTTGCTTACCTGGAGAGCAACACACTCCTGTTAGTCTTTAGATTAAGTGTGATACAAATGAAGGCATAAAAGAATACATATTAGAATATTAGAATACATATATTAGCACTGTTGGAAGGTTTTGTTTTGTCTGATAAAATTTCAGATCAAGGTCTTTGTCAGGGCACATAAAAACCTAGGTGCATAAACATATAATTGAGTTTTTGTATTAATAGTGTGCCACAAACAAAATAAATAACATAATAATAATAATAATAATTTAGCAGAGCAATGTGGTAAAAATGTAAAGAAGAGGCACAGTATAGCTTACAAGATGATGTTGATGATGGTTGACCAAAGTGACCAAATTTGCAATATGGATCATCCACAGGATTGCTGTGACTCTGGTGTAGAGAATAAATGTGTGCAACCTGATCTTCAGGTTCCACTCCTTTTTCCTGAGTGGATGGATGCACTTGCTGTGTGAGACCTTTTATCACTGGGCATCAATACCGTCTTCGTCACCTTCCTGTGTATACCCCATTCTTGATATTGGTTGGAACTTGAAGTGTGGGCCTGGCCTAATCAGTACTTCTCCCCTTCCCGGACGTGAATAAATTGCCTTGTTTATGTCTGTTGTTTCTTTGTCCAGTCGGTGTACATGTAGAGACACTCCGGGTGTCATGAGGCGACAGTACGGGCCCTTCTGCACCTCTTGCTTTCCTCCCCTTTCTTTCCTGTGTGTGTCTTGTGCCGTGATTGTTTGCAGGTGTGTCGCCCGAGGCGGTGAGGTGCTGATGAGCTTCCACCTGTCACTTCCCTTCACCGACTCCCATAAAAGCCCTGGCTCTGCACAACCTCGGCACCAGTTCGTCCGTTTACCCACGCGGTAGTGGAAGATCCGTTAGTAAGAACCTTGCGACCTGAAGTCCTAGTACTCACCAGTTTGTGTTCTTCCTTTTTTTTCAGACCTTTGGCCCTCCGAGGTCCGTGGCTGGAAGCCTGTGCCGCTCGATCCCTGCTTGTTCCTGGAGACCCCTTGTTTTCTCAGCCTTCCAGTGATTTTGTGTTTGAATAAAGACGTTGTTTTGAATCTGCACTTGGGTCCCATCCTAACTCTTGACACCGGGGGTGATAAGAGCAATGATACTAAAAAGAGCTCCAGCCCACTCTGTGGAAAGGCGTTATTGTAGGGTGTCAGGTCCCGGAAACCAGGTTTCTGGTGCCAGGATTTTATTTTGAAGGGACAAGGAGAAATGTTTTGGGTGCTATGTCCTCAGCTTGGTTTGATTACTGATCTGTGTCACCGTTGTCATTACACAGGCACCTACTGTGCTCCCGCACCGGAGGAGGTTCGGGTGCGAGCACTGTTTTCTGTTACTGTGTCTCTCCTTTATTAACCTGGTTTTCTCCTGTTTCCTGTTTTCCGAGTCTGGAGAGAGCCCGGCCTCTGGTAGGCCCCAGAGGGATCCATACACCGTCAGATATTGCTCTGCGGACCTGAGATGGACATATCACCTCCATCTCCGAGGACCACCCCGGTCTCATCACTCATCACCACTGGCCTTCAACCACGATCCACATTTCATTCATTGTACTGCATTTAATAAACTTTGGTATAATCTGCTTCTGTGTCCTGGGCACTTGTGTTAGACGGGGTTGTGATCCATACAAATTGATACACAAATCATGACACAGGGTTCAACATATTACACTTTTTCACAGTGATGTTAGGCATTTAAAGCAATGTAGTGTGGTATCTTAATAAGTGCAGAGTGTGCAACAGTAACTGTAAAATTTTGTGGAGCTATGTGGCTGGTTGGTTAGGTTTTGATGTTGCCAGAATGGTGTGTCCATTAAAACACAAGAGATTCCATGACTTCTATTTCCAGTTTTATTTTGTTTGAATGCTGATTAGGGATTCCATAAATGGATATTGTTGGTATAGTTTCTCAGATGCAACAAGCCATTTAGGAACCTGAGCAGCTAGCGTGGAAGTGTTAATGCACAAAGAGGAACTGTGACTGGTCTAATTACTAATAAGCTACAGATGGCAGATGACGAGAGGAAATTACGAGCTTAGATCACCAGGCAAATTGTGGAATTTTCTACAGCCTCCCCCAAATATGTTAACATATTTGTCCTAAACAAATTCACACTATTAAATCAGGAAAGGTAGGAAGGGCTATGAAATGACTAACTGGGCAAATGAATGGTTTCACATTGATGAGAATCTCAGCAACTCTGATTCTACCATCAGAGCTGGGAAGTATCTTGGAGACAGTACCAATGGGCCAGGAGCAGCAAGGGAGTTGAGGGTCAACTACCATAACTGCAACACCAGGAGAGATAGGATTTCCATCTCTTTTCCATTTCTGGCAGTTCTGCAGACTTGGAAGATAGTCCTTGAAGAAACTGACCCAGAATCAGCAAGGATCTGACTATGACTCCATTTTCGTTGGGCCAGAAGTTCTGAGTCTGCATACACTACTTGACTAAGTGTTGTGTCTCTTGCCTCCCCATTAGAAGCAGGTCTAGCAATCTCTGAGATGCTAGACCTGCCCACGGGTTTAGAGTTTAAGATCTCCTCAACTTCAGCGAGCACTGTATACAGTACCTCCTCAGTGACCACTTGAGTTCCAAGTGGTTGCCTCGGACGTTTGTGCCCTGGTCCAAGAGAAGCTCAAAGGGATGGCTACAAAACGACTAAGAGCTAATAGGAAACTATCAGTGTCTAGTCCCAAAAGGAGCTCAAGATGAACATAGCATGTAGTATGACACTTAAAGAGAATGCCCCATCTCTTCTCATGTCCATGGCCTATTTTAACGTTAAAAGGGCCAAAGCAGTCCATGCCTGTTGACCAGAAGGGAGGTTTACAGAGTCGAAGTTTAGAAGCAGGAAGAGCAGCCATTCTTGGAACTGAGGGAGTGCTTTTCCAGTTCTGACATTCAACGCATAACCCCTGTATTTTCTTCATTGCTTGTCACCCATGTAGAACCCAATATTTCTGCTGAAGTTCAGCAAACACTCTTTGTTGACCAGGGTGACACAGCAATCAGTAGTTTAGTAACTGGGTTCTTGGGGTCTAAAACAATTGGATGAATGCCATCTGGCTACTAGACCTCACTATGACGGAGATGACCTCCAACTTGTATGAGTCTGGTAGACTGATCATATTCTGGTGCCAGTTCAGCCAGTCAGCTCCATCCATCCATCCATCTATACCCACTTATTCCTTAACCAGGGTCACGGGGATCTGCTGGAGCCTATCCCAGTTCTCTTTCGGGTGGAAGGCAGGTGACCAGTCCATCACAGGGCCACATAGACAACAACCACACACACTCACATTCACTCATATGGGCAATTTAGAGTCACCAATCAACCTAACATACCTAACCTAACATGCATGTTTTTTGGGCTGTGGGAGGAAACCGTAGCCGGAGTAAACCCATGCAAACTCCACACAGAAAGGCTGGACGACCACAACCTTCTTGTTGTGAGGCAACAGCACTAACCACTCATCCACCATGCTGCCATGCCAGTCGACTCCGTGATATCTGTCTTAAATATTTTGCGGCCACATTCAAGGAGCTTGTATTCCTCTGGGAAATTTTCCTGCTGTGCCTGGTGAAGGAGATGCAGTTCCACTTGGGTTCGGTGAGACTTAGCCTCTACTGATGCATTTAATGAGTGGGTTTTAGCAGTTGCATCAACCAGTTCTGACCAAGTATTGAATTGTTGAGCAGTCAGGCTTTGGGGGGCTAACAGGAACCTGTGCATGTCCACAGAACAAAGGTTTTCTTAATTTTGTCATGGCATCAGCACTGGAAAAACCTGGGAACTGTGGCCATTGTTCAGAGGGTAAGTACAAAAAGGAGGGCCCTTGGAACCAATGACTGTTGCTGGTTGCTAATTTTGCTAATTTTGACAAGTAGTTTCTTTTCTTATGTGTTTTCGTTTCCAAGGCTTTTCTTTGTTCATGGTGTTTGTGTTTGCTTTCCCTGAACTCCCTCCCATGTCTTGTGCTCATGTTTCCCTTGTCCGAGTAGATGTGTCTTGTTCCCTTAGTGTTCACCCTCATGTTTTGTCTTTCCCTCTTCATGTTCATGTTTCCACATGGTCTGATGTGTACCCGAGTGCGTGTGTGACCCAGACTCTCATGCTTGTGTTCCCTCTTCATGTTCATGTCTCTCTCTGTGTCCCTAGATGTTCATGTAACCCTGGTTCCATAGTTCCCTGTTTTCTTGTTTTTGGTTTTCCATAGTTTATTCTTGTTAAATAAAGTTTCTTAGTTTTGCAACCTGAGTACCAGAGTGGGCGTCTTTTTGGTCCGAAATTTAGTAAAAAAACCCCCAATCGTGACAGAATCAGGTCTGTGAATATTCACATCATGCAAAACTCCTAAATGACAATCCTTACAGTATGGACAGCCTCCAGAATTCTCCTCTGGATGTACGCCCTGAAGGAAAGTGGTTATGTGTAATGCTTACTTTGCAGATCTTCCTTATCTGATCTGTAATTTAGCATTTCTTGGTTGTTCGGTCACTTGAACAGCTAAACTTTGCCCCCACTTCCTTTTCTCTCTCCTCTATCCACTCACCCCAACCGGTCGAGGCAGATGGCCACCCAAACTGAGCCCGGTTCTGCTAGAGGTTTTTTCTTCCGTTAAGGGGAGTTTTTCGTCTCCACTGTCGCCAAGTGCTTGCTCATAAGGGATTTGTTGGGCTTTTTGTTTTTGTAAAGTCCATTGAGATGATTTGTATTATGATTTGGAGCTATAGAAATGAATTGAATTGAATTATACGGCACATTTGGTCTCTCAGCTCTAGCATGTCTGGCAAAACTGGAAATTTGTTTACTAAGCAGCTGATGGACATGTGATGCACAGACCAGCTCCTTAGCTCCTTAGCATGCCAACCAGAGCCCGGATCCGCAGAGCAAACTGACTGAACCCCCGAGAGTCTCCTGTGTGATTAGTTGGGAGACCATGGATGGAGGCAATTTCCCTTAACATGAGAAGATGTGGTTGGCCATACTTCTTCTGAAGAGCTTTAAGAGCAATGGTGTAAGGCTGAGGATGATGAGCATATGTTACAGCCAGATGAGGAGCTGCATCCAATTTTAGGTGATCCAGTAGAATGTGATATTTATATTGCTCATCTTCATCTAGTGGCCGACCTAGAAAGCTGTAGAGGTGGTAAAATTGTGTAGGGCACTGGCCCTGATAACTGAGTAGGCATACGCAAACTAGCTGCACTAGCAGGGGTCACACTTAGAAAATGAGGGCACACCTGATAGTTCAGATAAAGTCATTACAATTCAATTCAATTCAATTCAATTTTATTTGTATAGCGCCAAATCACAATACAAATCATCTCAAGGCACTTTACAAAAACTAAAACTAAAAACCCAACAATTCCCTTATGAGCAAGCACTTGGCGACAGTGGAGAGGAAAAAACTCCCTTTAACGGAAGAAAAAAACCTCCAGCAGAACCGGGCTCAGTTTGGGCGGCCATCTGCCTCGACCGGTTGGGGTGAGTGGATAGAGCAGAGAGAAAAGAACAGCAACAATAAACAACAAATAGACACTGCAAGGTGGTGGGGCCAGTAACTGCACATCAGCGATAAACAGCTCCAGGACCAGGGACACCTGCAGAAGGTACAGAGAGAACAGAGAGAGAGGGAGAGAGCACAAACTAGGGGAGAGAGAGAGCACAAGGTTAGTGACATTCAATGGTGGAACATACATGAGGTGGGAGGAGAGAAGAGAGAGGAGGGGAAGGGGGGGGGGTTAGGGTAGGGGAGCTCAGTGCACCGATGGTCCTCGGGCAGTCTAGGCCTATAGCAGCATAACTAACTAAGGGATGGTTCAGGGTTGCCTGAAGCCAGCCCTAACTATATGCTTTGTCAAAGAGGAAGGTTTTAAGTCTAGCCTTAAAAGTATAGAGAGTGTCTGCCACCTGAACCCAGGCTGAGAGCTGGTTCCACAGGAGAGGAGCTTGATAGCTAAAGGCTCTGCCTCCCATTCTGCTTTTGAGAACTCTGGGAACCACAAGTAGGCCTGCACTCTGAGAGCGAAGTGGTCTATTGGGATAATATGGTACTATGAGGTCTTTAAGGTATGAAAGAGCTTGATTATGAAGGGATTTGTATGTGAGAAGAAGGATTTTAAATTCTATTCTATATTTTACAGGGAGCCAGTGAAGAGAAGCCAGTATAGGAGAAATATGATCTCTCTTGCTAGTTCCTGTCAGGACTCTGGCTGCGGCATTCTGGATTAATTGGAGGCTTTTTATTAAGATATTAGGACATCCAGATAGTAATGAGTTACAGTAATCTAGCCTTGAGGAAACAAATGCATGGACTAGTTTTTCTGCATCATTTTGAGACAGGATGTTCCTAATTTTGGAAATGTTGCGCAGGTGAAAGAATGCAGTTCTAGAAATTTGTTTTATGTGTGAGTTAAAGGATATGTCCTGGTCAAAAATAACTCCAAGGTTTTTTACAGTAGTGCTGGAGGCCAGGGCTATGCCATCTAGAGTAGCTATAATTTTAGAAAAGTTATTTCTGAGATTTTTAGGCCCAAATATAATGACTTCTGTTTTCTCCGAGTTTAAAAGTAAAAAGTTACTGGTCATCCAGGCCTTTATGTCAGTTAGACAGGCTTGAAGTCTGGTTAACTGGTTTGTGTTAACAGGTTTAATAGATAGATACAACTGAGTGTCATCTGCATAGCAGTGGTAATTAATAGAGTGCTTCCTAATGATATATCCTAAAGGAAGCATGTACAGGGTGAACAGAATCGGTCCTTGTGTGTGTGTTATAAGCCCAATGAAAGTGTAAGCACCAGCCCCAGTGCTAAATGATGGTAGATAAATGGGTTAAAAATGTGGTTATAGAATGTTGTTGAGAAGGACAAGAGGAAGTGAAAGAAGGAAAACGAAGGAAGAAATAAATTGGCACTCTTTTCAAGAGTGAGAAAGGGAGGCAGAAATAGGAGTAAGAAAAATCTGCTGCAGAATTAAGGGTAAAGTTAGAGAAGTGATGTTGAGGAGAATAAGAAGGACAAAAAGAAATGTAGGGTGAGAAAGTAGAAGTTATGTTTTGCAGGTTCGTCAAACTCCGATGGGGACACATCAGACCCAAAACACAGCACCAGTGGGATCACAACAATTCACTGCTACGATGGCCACTTTGGATGAAGCTGTGCGGACTGCAGTTCCTCTCAGAGTCTGCTGGTTTGAGATTCATGATACTGGACAAAAGGGGGGTGAGTCACCAGCTGATTATTGCACCCGCATGGAAACTGTATTCGCTGCACACTCCGGATAATGCAGCATACAGTCACCTGTGGAAAACTGCATTAATAAATGTCTCAACCTGGCCCAAGGATCTGCGTCAAGATGTCATGTGTCGGCTGGGAAACAGAGACTTTGCCAAATGTTTGGACGCATGTCTTACATTCAGAAAGGAACCGAGAGAATCAGCAGAATGAACAGATCAGCAGAATCAGCTTCAAAGAGGACAGTTTCACACTTTAAAGGACATGAACACATATCCTATAACTGAATCAACAAAAACTGATGAAATACAATTGAATGATTGCACCTCAGGAAACCCATATGATGACAGTGCTATAGAAATACCCTGACTAATAATGTAATGTTTTTTTCCCTCTGATTGGTAATTACAATTGTGTTGACACTTTGTGTCAAAAGGGGGGAATGTGAGGATTTTACAACAGAGCAAATGGTCACTAACTTAAACCAATGTGGGGGTTGAATGTTTGCTTGACCCTTTCATGGTATGTGGTTCTGTCTGTTTATTGGTTTAGTGTTTTAGGGTAGAAGGTTGTAAATGACTGCCAACAATTAGTTTCTTTGATGGTAAGAAGACTGAAGATAGTACCTGAACAAACAATGTGGGGGTCTGTTCAGGATTAGTCCAAAGTACGGTATATAAACTGCTCTTGTAACACAGACGGCAGAGGACTTCTGCAAGGATGTCCTCTCCGGGCCCGTGATTAAACCTGAGATGATTCATCACACTTGTGGTTGTTTTCTGAGAATTAGCAACTCTCAAACTTAATGAAATTTCTACCACACACCTCCACAGGGAGGTGCCCAGGAGGCATCCGGTACAGATGAAGTGGCTTACCTCAGCTGTCTCCTCTCAATGTGGAGGAGCAGTGGCTCTACTCTGAGCTCCTCCTGGGTGACCGAGGTCCTAACCCTATCTCTAAGGCCCGGCCACCCTGCGAAGGAAGCTCACTTCAGACGCTTGTATCTGAGATCTTGTCCTTTCTGCCATGACCCAAAGCTCATGACCATAGGTGAGAGCTGGAACATAGACTTTCCAGTAAATGGAGAGCTTCGCCTTTCCCCTGAGCTCCTTCTACACCGACTGCATTGCTGCAGCCAATGCACCGATCCGTCAATCAATCTCCCGCTCTGTCCTTCCCTAAAACTCCTCCACCTGAGGCAGGGTCTCTCCCCTGACCTGGAGATGGCAGGCCACCTTTTTGGACTTGGAGGTGCTGATTCTCATCCCCGCCGCCTCACACTCGGTTGCAAACCCCCCCAGTACACGCTGAAGGTCCTGGCCCTATGGAGCCAATGGGACATCATCATCTGCAAAAAGCAGAGATCAAATCCTGTGGTCCCTGAACTGGACTCCCTCTGGCCCCTGGCTGCGCCTAGAAAGTCTATCCATAAAAATAGTTAACAGAACCGGTGACAAAGGGCAGCCCTGTCCAACAAGCACTGGGAACAAGTCTGACTTACTGCCAGCAATGCGAACCAAGCTCCTGCTCTGGTTGTATGGCTATGGATGGCCCGTAACAAAGAGGCCCGGGCCCTATAATCCCAGAGCACCTCCCACAGGATGTCGCGAGGGACACGGTCAAATGCCTTCTCTAAGTCCACAAAACACATGTGAACTGGTTGGGCAAACTCCCACGAACCCTCAATCACCTTGAAGAGGGTATAGAGCTGGTCCAGTGTTCCACGACCGGCACGACTGGCCAAAACCACATTGTTCCTCCCAGATCCAAGGTTCTACCATCGGCTGGATCCTCCTCTCCAGCACCCTAGCATAGACCTTCCCCCGGAAGGCTGAGGAGTGTGAGCTGAACGGGTAAGCCCTACTTATATTTAAATTAGGACATATCCTGGTCTAAAATAGGTTTTTAACATATGGTGGCCAAAGCTATACCATTTCAAGTATCTACTATATACAGTATTGTTAGATAAGCAATTTCTGAGGTCTTTAGCCCCAAAGACAATAAATTCTGTTTTCTCTGAATTTAGAAGTAGAAAGTTATTGGTCATCCAGGCCTTTAACCCTCTGGGGTCGACGCACGCGCCAACGCGTTTTGACGCATCTTTTTCTGATAAGGCCGAAACAAACTGAAATTACTCCGTCAATTCTGATCGTACAGATAAAAGAAGTATATCATTCAAATCTGTAAAGGGTCTAGTTTTAGTGGTATACCATCATAATAACAACAAAACGTTGTGCTTTTTTTAAATAAAGAAAGCCGACAGGGTGTGCTCTCGGACTTTTCTGTCTCTGCCATTTCTCTTCACAGACGCGTAAATAAAACAACCAGAATCTCAGCGAATACTTGGCTCATAAAAATAAGAATTATATGGCTAGAAAGCTTGAAATGTTTTCTTTTGAGTGAAACAATTCAAGTCGAAAACAAATCATCACTTTTGATTTAATCCGTATGAACGTAAGGAGAAGTCCGTTTTTTCTGTCTCACCTCATTACAGGTAATGCGGTCCCGCCTTGTACACTGTCCACTGTTCACATGTAAATAATCTCAGGTGAACCAGGTAAATATGTGCACGCCCCCGAGAAATGACACAAAATATCAAACTTCATCATAGAATTTACTCACTTTTTTGACGCGTTTGGATGATGGGGCGTTACGCACGTGAAGCGGCGCTCCTTACATTCCTCACAGAGACAAATAGTTTAGCTTGTCCTCAGAGTAAAAACACTGATTTTAACTCAAATGAGGATCGTTTGCTCCTCATTGTGTTGTATTGTACAGCACTAATCCGTCCCATCTACATTGACTGAAAGGCTCATTATGCGCGGCTTTGTCTGGACGTTCAGTGCGTCTTTTGTGTTCTCAGGTAAATCACATGACTATTCATCCTCAGACACACCCTCTTGCATATGGCCTTTCTGGACAAAAAGTGTCTTAGAAAATTTAAATCAGTGTATTGTTTACTATGAATGTGTGAACAAGATGACATTCACAGCACTCTGAAGTAAACACTTTAGCCTACAACATGCAGGTCTCCAAAGTCTTGTGAACCAATGTTCTGTTTGTGTTTTATGGTCTTATTTCAGTGAGTAAAAAATTGTAGTTTTTCACTAGCCATGCATAAACACTTTTTTCTCAAAAACACAATAATGTATAAACTTGAAGCTCACATATTATTGTAGCCAATTTTGTGCTGATTACAGTGTTATTAGACTTTAGACATTAATATGTTTAAAAAACACTGAAAAAAGCACAAATGTCAGGACATGTCAAAATTTGTCCAGGCCCCAAAAACCCCCTCAGACCCCAGAGGGTTAAGTACTTAAGATATGCTTAACAGCTAGCTAACTGGTTTGTTTCATAAGGTTTCATAGATAGATACAGCTGTGACATCTGTATAGCAATGGTAATTAATACAATGCTTCCTAATAACATTGCCTAAGTGAAGCATGTATAAAGTGAAGTGAATCAGTCCTCGCATAGAGCCTTGTGGAACTCCATAACTAACTTTTGGAAGGTTCATCATTAACAGGAACAAACTGAAATCCATCTGAGAAATAAGACTGAAACCAATTTAGCATTGTTCCAGTTTCACGTACAGCCGGTTTTGCAGTAATCGCTGCAACACGGCCCGTACGCGCTGGATGTGATCGGCCTCAGAATTGGAGTAAACAAGTATGTCGTCTAAATAAACAAAGACGAACCTGTTCAGCATGTCTCCAAGTACATCATTGACCAAGTTCTGGAAGACGGCAGGAGCATTGGTTAATCCGAAGGGCATTACCAAATACTCATAATGTCCGGAGGGCGTGTTAAAAGCTGTCTTCCATTCATCCCCTTCTCGTACCCAAACCAGGTGATACGCGTTCCTAAGATCCAGCTTGGAAAATATCTTAGCGTCTTGTAACAGTTCAAAGGCTGACGTTAACAAGGGAAGGGGGTATCTATTCTTAATCGAAATATCATTTAGGCCTCTGTAGTCTATGCAGGGTCTTACCCCACCGTCCTTCTTATCCACAAAGAAGAATCCAGCTCCGGCTGGTGACTTAGAGGGCCTGATGATTCCTGAAGCGAGGGACTCCTGGATGTATTCATCCATGGCTGTCTTCTCCACAGGAGACAGGGGGTATAGGCGGCCTCTAGGTGGAAATGTTCCCGGGTAGAGGTCAATAGCACAATCGTAGGGTCTGTGCGGAGGAAGAGAGGTCACCTTTCTTATTAAATACCTCTTGCAGGTCGTGATAACACTCAGGGATGAGAGACAGATCAGGCTTATACATAGTCTGTGGGAGTACAAGATCTGTTACTATCGCGTTATGCAAACAGGTGTTGAAACAGGAAGATCCCCAATTCAGTACCTTCCCCGAGCTCCAGTCGATGTACGGATTATGTTTCCGCAGCCATGTGATCCCCAATACCATCGCAGGGTCAGGGGTGTCAATCACATGGAAAGTAGTCCTTTCCTGATGGTTGTCTATTGCTAAAAACACAGGTTCAGTGATGAATTTTACACGGTGCAGACACATGTTATTTAAGGATCTCACCTGTAGGGGGCGTGGGAGCTCCACAGTCTTAATCCCCAGCCTGGAGAGTAGGGCACCAGAAATGAAGTTCTCGTCCGCCCCCGAGTCGATCAGAACCTTCCACTTAACCTGAAAAGGTGCTCACCCTAGGGTTACCAGGGTGAGGGAACGGCTTCTGGATCCGGGGTTCCTGGTATGGCTCAACAGGGTTCCCCCCTGCCTTGGGAACCTGGTCTTTTTCTTGGCAGTATTGAGCGATGTGCCCCTGGCCCCCACAGGAAAAGCACAGCTGCAATCTCCTACAGCGTTCACGCTCCTTCGCTCCTACCCGACCACGATCCAGTTGCATAGGTTCTGGGATCTCGGTAGTTACTGGTTCCACCTTGGGACGCCAGGGGTTCCAGCTTGCACGTCGCGTCCTCGTCCCTGTGATCTCGACCTGCCGCTCCTGGTATCGCTGGTCCAAACGTGAGACGATGTCAATAAGTTCATTTAAATCCTTTGGTTTCGGCTGATGAGACAAATCGTTTTTTAAACGTTCATTCAGGCCCAAATAAAAATGGTCATATAACGCTACCCGATCCCAGGGGCTATCCTCCGCTAGGATTTGAAACTGGACAATATACTTGCGTAGCGGTAAATTTCCTTGTCGAAGTCTGGCGAGTCGGGTCGTGGCCTCTACCTCCGGCCGAACCGGGTCGAACACACGGGCCAGCTGCCTTCCAAACTCCTCAAAGGACGCACAGAACAATGCTCGGCGTCTCCAGGCCGCAGTTCCCCACTTCGCTGCCTCACCGTCCAAATACTACTACTACTACTACTACTTTAGTCTCTTCATCCGGGAAGCTAGATGATTGCATGGTAAAGTTCAGCTCACATTGAGTCAAAAAAGTGTTACACGCCCCTGCCCGGCCATCATAGCGAGCGGGCGGCGACAGCTTTAGCTCCACCCGCCCCCTGGGTCGGTCCGCTAGTGGAGAAGGCGGTAACGGAGTCTCTGCTGGGTCCGGTTCGGGCAATCGCCGTAACAGCTGGGAGAATTGTCCGGCCATCTGGTCAATAGAACGGGAAATCTTCATTAAACGGTCCTCATGGGCTAAGATGGCGGCCTCCACTCCGGACCGCCAGGGGTTAGGTGCTGGCGAAGCGAGATCCACTTTCTGGCCGGGTTGTTCTGTCTTTCAATTCAATTCAATTCAATTTTATTTGTATAGCGCCAAATCACAATACAAATCATCTCAAGGCACTTTACAATAACTAAAACTAAAAACCCAACAATTCCCTTATGAGCAAGCATTTGGCGACAGTGGAGAGGAAAAACTCCCTTTAACGGAAGAAAAAAACCTCCAGCAGAACTGGGCTCAGTTTGGGCGGCCATCTGCCTCGACCGGTTGGGGTGAGTGGATAGAGCAGAGAGAAAAGTAACTGCACATCAGCGATAAACAGCTCCAGGACCAGGGACACCTGCAGAAGGTACAGAGAGGGGGAGAGCACAAACTAGGGGGAGAGAGAGAGCACAAGGTTAGTAACATTCAATGGTGGAATATACATGAGGTGGGAGGAGAGAAGAGAGGGGAGGGGAAGGGAAGGGGGGGGGGGGGGGGGGGGGGGTTAGGGTAGGGGAGCTCAGTGCACCGACTCCCACCTCATGTATATTCCACCATTGAATGTCACTAACCGCTCTCTCTCTCCCCTAGTTTGTGCTCTCTCCCTCTCTCTCTGTTCTCTCTGTACCTTCTGCAGGTGTCCCTGGTCCTGGAGCTGTTTATCGCTGATGTGCAGTTACTGGCCCCACCACCTTGCAGTGTCTATTTGTTGTTTATTGTTGCTGTTCTTTTCTCTCTGCTCTATCCACTCACCCCAACCGGTCGAGGCAGATGGCCGCCCAAACTGAGCCCGGTTCTGCTGGAGGTTTTTTTCTTCCGTTAAAGGGAGTTTTTTCCTCTCCACTGTCGCCAAGTGCTTGCTCATAAGGGAATTGTTGGGTTTTTAGTTTTAGTTTTTGTAAAGTGCCTTGAGATGATTTGTATTGTGATTTGGCGCTATACAAATAAAATTGAATTGAATTGAATTGAATTGAATTGAATGGTCCTCGGGCAGTCTAGGCCTATAGCAGCATAACTAAGGGATGGTTCAGGGTTGCCTGAAGTCAGCCCTAACTATATGCTTTGTCAAAGAGGAAGGTTTTAAGTCTAGCCTTAAAAGTACAGAGAGTGTCTGTCTCCTGAACCCAGGCTGGGAGCTGGTTCCATAGGAGATGAGCTTGATAACTAAACGCTCTGCCTCCCATTCATTCATGTCATGCTTCTAGCTAGTTCTTTTATGTGGACCTTGACTTCGAAAACACCAACCACTGGAATCCGAGTATGAAGACAAAAAAGGGAATGTTTATTGTGATTTTACAAGGAGTGGGAGAGTCAGTGAGTGGGTGACCAGTGGGTGTGGGTCCAGGACCGGATGAGGTGTATGGAGTGGAGGGTTCCTCTGAGGGCTGGAACGCGGTACTGCCGGGACGGTCCTCAGAGATGGTGTGCTAGGTCCGATGGGTGTCCGCAGAGCAACATCTGACGGGTAACGGGCTTCTTTGTGGTCGAACAGGGATCCAGGCGAGCAGCCAGTCGAAACTGTAGGAAGGTAAGGACACGGGTTAGTGGGAAAAAACCCTTCAACGACTGAGGTGACGCACCTGTGCTTCTGTGGCACATGGAGAGTCCAGTGCGTTCCTCTTCCTTCTCGCACTACTGGCGTAGTCCGTAACTAACTTAAATCCAAAACAGAGAAAGTGTCCCCCTCGTCGCGGTTCTCTCCTTCGCGGGATCCTCCCTTGACCGGGGAGGTTTTCCTCTTCTAAAAAGAGTCCCAAATAGTCAATAAGCCAAACATAAATACTTGCTGCGACCCCCTCTGATCCTTCTAGCAGCCACACGGGCGAGGTTCCTTACTCCAGACAATCCAAAACGTCTCTCCAAGGCGGGGTAGCAGACAACCCGGCGGCTAGTGACGGCACGGTCTCTGCTATAAGAACAGAAAGTCTAACAAGGTCCACAGGTGAAGTGAATCAGCAATCACAAGGCACCAACACTGAGTGACATCCACTTCCCCAATAACCCTTCACAATAAAATACAGGATTCGGGAAAATAATTTCCCGAATGTCAAAATTATTATTGAATTATTTATCATTACATATCACAGAGCAATGCTGAATGTAGTAATGAAGAGGAACCATCCATCTATATCCACATCCACTTCCCATCTAGCCACTGTAAGACTGTGTCTCCTGTTGAACAATAACTATGAACTATGAACACTATGAACATCATTCTTTTTGTGTTCTTCTAGCTCCCAATGAAACAACTGTACAAATTATACTTGGAACAAAAGTTAACAGTGAGTAAGGTGATATGGCACTACTATATATGATGGTTTTAACAAAATAAAATGACCATTTATTGCATCTGTACTTACAGGACATAAGGATGACTTGATACATATATGTTATCTTTATTTTATTATGCAAACTGATTAAAATAAATTATGTGCCTAATTATTCTGCCATCTGGTACATCTTGAGAGTGGTCAAGATGGACTACAGGGACTGTAGATGTCCCATCTATGCAGCCGATCACATCTGGAAACCCTAAAATATACAAATTGATTTGTGCATAGTGTCAAAGCTACAGGCTGAATGTGCCAATTGTTGCTTGTAGTGATACCTGCAATTTCGTAGAATTCCTCTTTGATAAGATGTGCGGGTCCGTGACTGGGGAAGACCACAAAGCTGTACAGCAGATGTTTGAGAACAGGGGTCATATTTCTGACTGCGCGACCCGCAGTTGCCTTTGAAATGTATCATCAGTGTTCCAAAGAAAATGTCCACTTGCAAAAACACGACAAACTACTGAAACAATTTGCTGTGACTTTGAAACGTATCCACGAGAAGTCATATGGGATATGTGAGGACTGAGAATATCATGAAGATAATGAAGCAAACTGGCAGGTAACGGTATTGCTCATAAAGATAGTCTTCAGGAAAAAAAAACATGTCCATACGGGGTATGATTAGCCTCTCGAATTCTGCAAAGCAAAAGGGCATGTCATGTCTCCTCCCTTTTCTCCAGTCTGAATGCCAATTGGCTCAGAAACAACTCAGTGTTTATAAAACCTACCAGCGAGCAGGTTTGGTTCACGGAGTAAGTTACCGCGGTAACTGACTCAGAGTCAATCTGAACCCACTTTGTGAAATCGAAAACCCTGAGTATCCCTCGTCTCAGGGTTAACAAAACTCAGAATTTTCACTAAACCCGCTTTCTGAAACAGGCCCTGGGTCGGAGCCTCGATCGTAAATATCAAACTTTTTATGATTCCTGGTTGGGGAGGCTCCAGCTGAATGCCCTCAATAGCGAATGAGAGAGAGCAGTCTGAAAACGTCACCAAACAGATGTCGTGTACCTTTACGTCTCACAAACATCATAGCAAATCAAAACATAACCAGAGCCAAAAGGCGTATTGAAGACATGCCTGCTGAATTATGCCAACGACACGAGTGTCTTTTAACATATTGTGCATGTGAGAACGTTACTACAATAGGACCGACAATGAACAGGCATGCGTCACGACGTCACATTTTATCCCTGGAGTGTTTGTGAAAGCTTGTATGTGGAATCGCCACACTACAATCGCCAAGTGTGTGGTCTCCCGGTCTTGTTGAAATCTGTAGTCTGTGTGGTCCAAAGATTGTAATTTTAAAAATCTGCAGAAACTGTCCATGTTCTTTATTATTAATATTTATCACTGGGGGCTGAGCCCCCCTTAAATGAAAATCCTAGAATCGCCCCTGGTACCGTTTCTGTACTATGATATACTCTAAATCCTGATTGAAAATGGTCAAAAAGTTAATTCCTGTGTAAGTGGTCACATAGCTGCCTAGCAACAGTTTTTCAAGGATTTTAGAAATAAAGAGTAGTTTGGATATTGGGCTATAATCAACTCCAGGATCAAGACTAGGCATTTTGAGTAACGGTTTGATTACTGCAATCTTAAAAGCCTACGGTATGTAGCATGTTACTGGTGTTAAATTGACCAGGTCTAATAAAGATGAGCTGATTAATTGCAGGACATCTTTGAGCAGTCTAATCGTTATGGGGTCTAAAAAACATGTTAGTTCAGAGAGAACTGTGGGAAAGAAGCAGTCTAAACATAGCATTGAAATTATGTCCTTCAATTTAGTAACATTGTCAGGTAAACATCTGCTGTGGTTGAATTTTCTCCCAAACATTGCATGATCCTTTATTATAAAATCAATATTTATTAAAGAATGGTCAGACAAAAGAGGATTTTGGGGAAAGACTGTTAAATGCTCAATTTCAATGCCATATGTCAGAACAACATCAAGGGTGTAACTAGAAAATTGCATTTCCTGCGGAAAAAACGTGTGAATGCTGAAACCTGAAAGGAGCTGGCCAACAACGTTGAAAATGGCTGAAATGCATTGCTGAATAAGCTGAAGGCTGAAATGCAATGCTGAAGAATCCTGGAAGCTGAAATGTAAAAATGGAGTTGGAAGCTTAACGTGTTTAGCTAAAAAAACATTCAACATTGGTGAAGTAGAAATAAATTGGCTTTCATTTGTGAAAGTATGACCATGTCCTCCTAAAGAAGACACTATGCTTGAAATTTAAAATGGCCTCAGCTGGTACCTGAAGCTGTATGCCAATTGAAAAAGTCCATTTTAAGGTCATGTTGTGGCTTCAGGACTTTTATTTTGAAAGAATGCTATAAAAAGGCTATTATTTTGAAAGGACAAAGTGCTGTGAGACATTCAGATGACCCTCAGTTGAAGGTGGAATCTTAAGTTTGAATACTCACTATCCTTTAGAAAGGTGCATAACTTTCTACAGATAACTGTAGACTGTTATTGGTAAAGTCCAACCATGCCCTCCTGGAAGAAGACACCATGGCTGACATTAAAAATGTCCTCAGTTGGTGTCTGAAGCTATTTGTCAATAACTAATGTCCATTTTAAGCTCATGATATTGTTTCTTGGCTTTTTTTTTTTTTGAAAGAATGCAATGAAGTGTCTGAGTGTGTCTGTTTGTTTATGTGTATGAATGTTTGTGTTTCAGTTCATCTGTGTGTAATTGTATGCGTGTATTTGTTTTTGTGTGTCTATGTGTGTATTTGCATGTGTCTGTATCAATGAATGTATACGTGTATTTGTGTGTGAGTACATCTGGAAATGTGTGTCTGTGTGAATGTGTCTTTCCTCAGGTATGTCTGTGTATTTGTCTGTCTGTGTAGCTGCATGTGTCACAATCAATGAATGTATGTGTGTCTGTATGTGTCAATGTCCATGGGTGTCTGTGTATATGTGCGTGTGAGTGGTTGTATATGTATGAATGTTTGTGTGCATCTTATACCTACCATGGAGATGTAACCTGTTTACAGTCTGTTAGACAGAGATTAACCTGAAATAACCCCCTCGAACTCTGGCTGACCACGACTAGACCGCCTACTGAAAAAATGTTGTGATCCCATCTCAGCTTTCCTGCTCAAAATCCTGGTCTCATTTAACATGGGAATGAATGGAGCAGTTGGATGGCACTTCTGTCCTATTGAGGCTCAGGACATTATCACTTTGGCTGCTCGGGGAACCTGCTCCAGACAGCTAGAAGGCCCTGAGCTAGGTAGCTCCACACCCACTAATGGGTTACAGGTATCATTACCACTAAAGGAGGCAGAGGAATAACTAAACATGTGTCACACCAAGCAGGAGAGAGAGAAGGAGAGGGACAGGCCAAGCTAGCAGCTAGCTAACTGGTAGGCTAGTGAGTCAGAAGTTGGAAATGTCATGATCTGCACTTTTGGACTTCCTGTTTCTTTTATTTTGGAAGGGATCATGACAGGATCTAGTTTTGTTTCATTTTGGTTCACTTTACTTTGACCTGATTAGTTGATTTGTCTCACCTGTTCCTTGTTTTGTCTTTCTGTTCATATACCTCTGTTGAGTCACTGTTTCCTTGCCAGGTCGTCTGCCCAACACTGCCCAACACTGCCCAACACTGCCCAACACTGCCCAACACTGCCCATGTTTGCCTTTGCCATGAGGAAGAGTTTCTAGTTTGCCTTGCTTTCGTTGCTTCACATTTGAGTTTCCTTCCTGGGTTTTCGTTCATGGATCTTCACCTTGTGTTAAGTTTTCTGGTTTTTTGTCTGTGTCCTCACCATGTCTTGTGTACTCAGTGTTCCAGTTTTGCCTTGTTACCTTGTTTATGTTAATTCCCTTCGTTCATGTCTTGTTCCCCTTGTGTTCCATGTTCATGCCTTAATTCTAGTTCATGTTCATGTTCCCCTTTGGTCTGGTGAGTCCCCTCAGTTGTGTGTGACCCAGACCCTCAAACCTTGTTCCCTCTTGCTTCATGTTTGTGTTCCTTTTCATGTTTCATGTTCCCTTGATGTCTGGTGCGTTCCTGGTGTGTCTGAACCCCTGCCTCGTCTCCCTGTCCTTGTAGGCCTGTGTGACCCCAGTGTGTGTGTCCTAGGTCCCACATCTTGTCCCTTCTGTGTTCCTGTGCTCACGTTTCTGGTAATACCTTGTTTTCTGTTATGTTTTTTTTTTTTTTGTTGTTGAAGATCTCGTCTTCTGTTTATTCTTTGTTCTTGTTTTGGTTAAATAAAGTGTGGTTTCAGACCTTGAGTACCGGAGTGGGTGCATTATTGGTCCGAGACTAATTTTAAAAACCCTGATCCTTGACAGGAAATAGCAAGAGGTGCTGGATAACAAAACAATACTTGGCTAGTACAGTAATATGTAACAATTTAGGAGTTAAGTTGTACAGAGAATCTAGTTAGTTTTTATATGTATTAGACTAGAGCTAATCTGTACAAGCTGTACAAAAATGCACAGCACAACACTGTAGCAACAGGAAGTGAATTTGCTTACCTGACTGCCTGACTTCACACAGGTAACAAGGGAGGATGTCTGTGAGAAAAAAACATTTTTTTGCCATGCTGCTGGATTAGTTGTTGAATTTTAGTCAAGATAATTTTGCCAATCTGTGACAAACTATAGTATTAACTGACAAATATTATTAAATGTTTTTGAATAAAAAGAGAACCTTGATATGTATCATACCTCATGACAGGTAATATCAACTTTATCATGTCACTTAGAAGTGAAGTAAGTGGATTACTGTATATGCAACTTTTCCAAAATGTTGCATTTTTTCCTTTTGTTTTTGTTGAGAGTGTACTGTAAACTTCTGTATTTGTAAGGATGACTCTTAATATGTTGCCCCTGTTAAAATGAGAATGGAAAGTCCAGCAGAATGAATTGACTGGACTCTCATCAGTTTGTGACACAGCAGATTCCTGAAATTGGTGTGTTGGTGGCAGACAGAGCAGCAGCTAACCTATAATTTTAATCCCTAAAACAGTGTTTAGGCCAGTGTCTGATGCTAGCCTGCAGACCTGTTTGCATGTGCGGTCTTTTATACCCTATTAAGGGTAATTTTGCTTCACATCTGAATGGTTGGCCCTGCTGTGAACTTTGATACTTAAATACACACAGATCATGTAAACTGACCCTCTGCCTGTCTGTGAGTGTGTGTGTTTAATGTGTGACAGCAACACATCATGCCTGCACTCCTGTCATTACGGTACTATAAATAAGGCTTAGCAGGGTAACTGATGCCACCAAGAAAAAACACTCAGAGACAGACAGCTTTCATCTGCATAATTCTGTCCTATTACACAGTATCAATAATGATGTGTAGGGAAAACATTTTTTACCTTTTCTTCAACCTGATTAAACACTGAAAATAGTTAGTTTTAAATTAAATTTATTAATATAGTACTTAAGCAAGCACTTCGCAAAAGAGGGGAGAAAAAAAATCCCCCTCTTAGAAGAAACATCTGACAGAACAGGGCAAGTACAGAGACTGGAACATGTGATTGGGATTAAAGGAACAGCGTGGTCAAAGTGGTTGCAATCTTAATTATTGGACAGATTCCAATTTGCTCATATTCATGATGACCTTGCAGCATGTAATTTTTGCGAAGTTAACCAGCGAACATTCAGAATCTTCTAATAATATGGTGTAGTAAGTATGGTGACCCATACTTGGAATTTGTGTTCTGTATTTGACCCATCCAAAGTGCACACACACACCCGTAGTAGTGGGTAGCCAATGCTAAGGCCCCCGGGGGAGCAGTTGGGGGTTTGATGCTTTGCTCAAGGGTCTCACCTCAGTTGTGGTATTGAGGACGAGTCCTAACAATCCTGAGACTCAAAACCGCAACTTTTGGGTTACTCTCTATCCATTGGTCCACAACTGGCCCGCCACCCCGAAAAAAATGAAACATTAAACATTAAATATTACAAGTCAATATACACACATACAATAATCACCTCATACAAATATGGTGACAACATAAAAAAACATTTCAAACAACAGTATAAAGGCATAATGTGGCTAGCAACAAACTACAAGACTATCAATAAACAAGTTAGCTTAGATTGTGCTTACTTACTATACAAAATTTTCCCACACAAAATTACTGTCAAATACATGTTAAGAGAATTACTTACAAATAATTTCCTATGCCGAAGTGTAAGAGTTCGAAAGAGGAGTAGGCTCACTGAAAAAATAAAAAAAAGTTCATGGCTTTTTCTGTCAGAATTTTGACTTTTTTCTCAGAATTTGGAGAATAAAGTTCTGACTTTAATCTAAACACTGCACTATATTGTGTGACAGGTCAGCTGAAGAATATTTTCTTTTGTTCCTTAACCTGGCATATATATAAGCATTCCTGCAATTTTAGTTAAGTGTTTTAATACTCACATTGGCAGTCAGACCATAGCATTGTTTATGCAGTATGATCTTAAAAGAAAATTATTGTCTTTTCTTTCATTTTCTGTACAGATTGACAGTGATGTCATTACACTGATGGATGATGCAACTTTGGCAAATTACATCCCTTCAGACTGAATTTCCCTCTTCAGTTTCTGCAAAAGTAAACAACCTATATCCAAAAGAAAACAAGAACTTCTAGAAAGACCTCACATCCAACCACAAGAACAAGTCAGACAAAGAAGCAAAAAACACATATGTTGATATAGGATGGATACATAATGATGGAAAAACAACCATGCAGGTGAGGATGAAACAGGGAGGTGGCACCATAAAAATTCAAATTGCCACTGAAGCTGGATTAAAAGACATTCTTCAGGAAGTAAAGAAAGGATCAGTATCTGATTTTGAGTTTCAGGTTTGGAACTTCAAACAGAACCTTCTTACAGATGACACTTATCAGTCCATTTGCTGCATGTATGAGACAGCAGGGCTGACAATCTTACACTTTGCCACTGTAACAAAACCAGAAAATGTTGAAGATGATGCCAGGGAAAAGTCTGAAGTGATCCTTCTCTCCACACGGTGGCAGTGAAATCAGTCCAGTAGAAATGGAAAAATTAATGGGTGATTGTGATGGAGCCCACCATACTTTGGAGATTTCTGTTGATTCAGAAATTACCTTTGGTTCTATTTACGACAACGAAGAGGATGCAGAGGACACATTGGTCTATGAGGGTTTTCTTATGCCCATCACTCCACATAGTGACACTTCATGACGTGATTATTACTTTCTCTGATGCTCAGATTATGAACAAAGCACTGAGTGTGAAACGTATACTTCCAGACAACACAGAAGAAACAGGTACTGGATCTGGGGTAGTGAGAGATGTTCTCAATTGCTTCTGGCGTGAATTCTATTAGTGATGCACCCTTGGTACAACAGTTAAAGTGCTATTCATTCGGCATTATTTTCCTGCTAAAAATGGAAGGCAATTGGCAGAATGCTTTACAGAGATTTTCAGTATTTCCCAAACTTGCTCTCTGCTTTGTTGAACAAGTACTTTTCACTTTTGTGTACAGTGACCTTAAAACTCAATTTCTGCAGTTTGTGAGCAACCAGGAACAAGAAGTTTTGACGCAAGCAGTAAGTGATTTCTCTGCAGTTGATTTGGATGATCTTGTGGAAGTTCTTGACAGCTATGGCTGTAGAAGAAGAGTCACTGCTGAGACTTTTTCTATAATACTCAGAATGAAATAGCACACAAAGAGTTTGTCCACCATCATCTGTTGTTCAGTCCAAAGGCACTGACCAAGTTGTTCTTTAACCTACAGCCAGTCTCCAAAAAGGTCTGTCAAGTATTTAAATTTGATGGTAATTTGACTCCCAGGCAAAGGAAGTGGAAAATCATCTGAAAAGATTAATCAGAGAGCTTGGTGAAGTTAAACTTACCCTCATATTCTCTTCAGATTTACTATGCACCTTCTGTCCTCCCGGGTCAAATTGACACGGTCTGTTTTGACTGCTTATAAAGCATGAGGTATAAAATGATCACAAATTTTTTAGTTCCATGTTTTTAGTGAACTTTAATGTATAGTATGATAGACCTCATTTAAATAAAATTAAATAAATATATAGCCGCAAGAGGCCAGCGAACCGCCTCCCCGAGCGAACCTCCTGAAGTGCTCAACTACAACTACTTTTCCTACATCACAGGGGTTCAGGCCAGTGGGGTCTACAATTCATCAATTGGTCCGATTGAAATCCGACCTTGCGTGTGTGAGTTATCACAATTTGAAGATAGCAAATACATACGTCAACATCTGGGGTCCGGTAAGGGAAAACCGTGAAAGTCAGCAAAAAAATTTGGATAGCGTTAGCTTGATTTAGTTTAATCAAACACGTTCAGGACAGCAGGGACTACAATTCATCAATTGGTCCGATTCATATCTAACAATGTTTGTGCGAGTTATCACAAGTTGAAGGGTTGTTGGCGAGCCAAAAATTTGAACAGTGGCGTCAAAAGAAAACCATGAAAGTGAGCAAAAAAAATTGGATAACTTTTGCAGCCCCACATGTCTAGGTGATGTTGAACAAGAATGATCTCATTTGGTCAAAAGCCCTAGGACAAATTCGAAAGGGTAGGAGGTGAGCAAAAACGGCGAACTCAGTGACCTTTAGATTAAATCCAGACTGGTGGACTTCCTGTTGTGCGTACAATGTCAGCATAATAGGCTTTTTTTCTTGCCAAGAGGCATGCCAAGTTTGGTGACTGTGCAATAAAAAAAATGTTGGTTGGCCTCCCACAGGCGCAATGTATTTAGACTTTTGTCGGGGGTGCTGTAGAGCCATTGTTTTAAGGTCGTGTATGAAACCTTTAAAAAACAAAATTTTTTCAGTCTTGAATTGTGGGCAAATATTTGTGAGTTTTCGAATATGTTCAGGGGGGCAAATTTGAGTTTAAAGCGCAGAATAATAATAAGAATATTCCTAACGATTTCCAGGCCCACGGCCACCTGTTCATCATAATATATACATTTTCGGAAAGGTCTCGTGCATCCCCACGTCATGGTGGGGTGTGGGGGAACACTAGACACTGTCCAAAGTTGCCCCCCCCCCGCTTCATCACTCCTGGCCCACTGAGCAGTAATAATAGCCCCTTGCCTTCACCTTCGGTGGGGGCTTTAGCCTAATTATGCCTCATTTTTGAGTAAAAAAATCTGAAATTCTAAATTATTTTCACTATGGTTATGATCACAGGCACATAAGTAGATGGAATATCACAGACTGGTAAATATCAAAGTTTAGTCAAGATATTGTTTTGAAACCATTTAATTTTTTTTTTAATGGCAGCAAATAGTCACACCTGTTGTCAAATTGACCCATCTAGTTCAACTGTTTAAGCATAAAGTGTAAAATGATCACATATCTTTAGCCAACATCATTCCAATTACCACTACCACTATTTTAAACTTCTTTTACATCTCTTATTATTTTATTATGCTTAATTTATAAACAATAAACCTATATTACAATTATACCATATTTTTTAATAAACTAAGCAGAAATTCTTAGTTAGTTTTGATAACTACTGACTGGTATATCTCAAACATTAGCCAGCATAGCCAGGTCAAAATTGACTGATGGAATTGTATTCATAAATAGAGAGCAAACATATGATTTGCAAAGCACAAGATTTATTTCAAAACTGTTTTCAACTTTTTTAGAATACAATCAACGGAAAAACTGTGTGTGTGTGACCCCATGAAGGTAGATCAGACGTTGTGAGCAAATCAGGTTTACACATTGATAGCTTTGAAGTTCTGTGTGTGTGTTAGAGGTCATTTGGGGGTTGGGGTGTGTGTAAATATGTGCATTGTGGTGTAAAGCGCAATAGTATATATATATAGTACAGGGGTGGGCAATCCATGTTCCTCCAGGACCATTGCCCTGCTTGTTTTCCATGCACTACCCACTGCTGATTTCCTGGATCAGGTGTGTTCAGCCATTCGGAAGCTGTAATAAAACATCTCAGATGAGGTTGAAAATTTAAAGTGCTTTATTGTCAATTCTGCCACATGTAGAGCACAAGCAGAGAATCGAAATTTTGTTAGTCTCAGACCCTTGGTGCATAGAGATAAACACTCAATACTCGTGGCCTAATGGATAGGGAGTCGGACTTGTAACCAGCAAGGCATCGGACCCCCAACTGCTCCCTGGGGTGTGTGTTCACTTGTGTGGCACTTTTCCACTGTTGGAAGGGTCGCCACATTCTAGTCCGACCGGACACAATGACAGCTGCGGCGTATATCCACTGGCAAGGGCAGGTACGCTCGATGCGTCTCCTCTCCCATGCTCGTCATCTGCTGCTGTGGACTCATATGCATCTTCTCTCCGTGAATGCGGTGCACGCTGCAGGAGAGTGCAACATGGCCACGGACATTATGTCATGCGGCGGTCCTTGCGCAGGGATTGGCGTCTCATTCCAAGCCTGGTGGCTCAGATATGGAGCCGGTTGGGACAGGCGGCAGTGGGTCTTTTCGCAGCTCACGGCAATACACAATCTGACCTGTGGTTTTCTCTGCATGCGAAAGACAACCCTCCGCTGGTGCTAGATGCCTTCACTCCATGGCCCCGTTACCTTCTTTGTGCGTTTCCCCTGATCTCCCTGATCTCTCAGCTGCTGGCCCGGGTTCAGGAGGAGGATCTGCAAGTGATTCTGATAGCTCCAGACCGGGCCGGAGCATTGTGGTTTCCCCTTCTGCAGCGCATGCTGGCATCTTCAACTTGGAAGAGTCCATGGAAGGAGGATGCTCTGTTGCAGGCAGGGGGCATGACAGTCAGCCCTCCGGTAATAGGGCAGTTCCTGTGGGTTTGGCTGCTGAAAGGAGGCGCTTAGAGAGTCTGGGGTTTTCCCCTGGCATCGTCGCAACCATACAAGGGGAGCGCGCGGTCCACTACAGCATTGCATTGGGCTAAATGGGCTGCATTTGAGAGATGGTGCATGAGAACGGTGTTTCTTCTGTTGCATGTCCTCTCTCCACGGTTCTGTCTTTTCTCCAGTTTTTACTGAAGAGAAACTTGGCATTTAGCACCCTTAAAACATATGCTGTGATTATTTCCTCATGCCATGAGGGGTTCAGCTTTTTTCCCCCTCCCCACACGTCTGCAGAGGAAGCTGCTTTGCATTGGCACGTGCTCTGGCATATTATATGGAACGTACAGTGGAGTTACGTCATTTGGAGCGCTTGTTTGTTCACTTCAGAGAGTGTTTGCTGGGCTCCCCCCTCTCTGCAGAACGTTTGTCTCACTGGCAATGTGACACCATTGTACAGGCTTACTCTGTGTTGGGAAGGGAGCCTCGATAGGTATCCGTGTTCCTTTGTGCATTTCTATTTGCGGGATGTTGCGAGCTCATCCCTCTCTCACGCTGCCCTAGGAGCCTCCCAGTCGTAATTGGGCTGGCAAGCCCGGGAGGTGTGTTTTGTTACATGGATGCGGGGCAAGCATCCATCTGTTTTCAGCTTTATATGAAACCAATACTTATGCATCACACCTAGTGCCTCCCAGTGCTTGCTTCGCTTCGGACCAGGCGGTTACTCACATTTCCTTTGTTTTACAGACTATTCTCCTGGGTGGCTGGGCTCAGCATTTCTGGCTATCTCTATAGCAATAGCTGTGCACCAATGAGACAGAATGTTGGTTATGTATCGTAACCCAAGGTTCTGCGAATTGGGCGCAGCCCTCTGGGCTGTGAGCTCCACTGGTCCGTTGAGCCGGCTGAAGAAAAGACCAGTTCGTTCTTAGGGAAGAGCTTGTCCAAACCGCCCCCTTATATGTGGGAGCTGCCGACGTGTTGGACACTCGGTTCAGGTGAGGTGGGGCCAACCCAAGTGGGGTAAACGAATTTCTTTTCTGTGCGCAGGCGCTAAGAGGGGATATGACCTATAGCGATAGCCCAGAGGGCTGTGCCCAATTCACAGAATCTTGGGTTACAATACGTAACCAATGTTTTACCTTTTTTTTTAAATACTTTTGAACTAACTTATGTGCCTAATGAACTAATTATTTATCTTAAACATTAAAGACAGCACAATGAACCTTCCAAACACAAACATTAGCTATGGAATTCCACAAGATTCTGTGCTAGGACCTATTCTCTTCACCTTATAGATGCTTCCCTTAGGTATTGTTTTTTTATTAATTACTTTTGCTATGCAGAAGACAGGGCAGCATATACTGGCATATACAGGCTGCATATACTAACCTTAGTGGTTAGTACTGTTGTCTCACAGCAAGAAGGTGTGCCTTTTCGTGTGGAGATTGCATGTTCTCACTGTGCTTGCATGGGCTTCCTCCAGATACTCCAGTTTCTTCCCACAGTCCAAAAACATGCATGTTAGGTTGACTGGTGACTCTAAATTGCCCATAGGCAAACAGATGCACAGACAAAATGTGTGAGGTTGTTTGTCCCTATGTTGGCCTGCAATGGACTGGTGACCTGTCCAGGGTGTACCCGTTTCACCAAAGGAGAGCTGGGATAAGCTCCTTCAGCTCCAAGTGACGCTAATTATGAACAAGATAATGCATGGATGGATGGATAAATATAGATATGTAAAATGTAGACTCCTAGAAAAGTGAATTTGGGCTGGTAGGTGTACTGCAGTGGGTCCATGGAGGAGCCCACCACAGAGAGGAGACCAGTTTCTCCAGTGTCTTCATCAGATGGGGATGTTAGAGCAACTGGCCTGAAGCTTCTGAGATCTTTTGGGAGCATTGTTTTTGGCACCGGTACCATGCAGGAGGTCTTCCACAGTTGAGGTACCACCTTCAGCTTGAGGCTCAGGTTGAAGATATGCTCCATGACTGCACACAGTTCATCTGTGCCCCTTCAGTAGGCTGGAGCTGATGCTGCCTGGTCCAGCCGACTTCTTCTTGCTTTCATCTTCCTCAGCTCATTTCTCACCAGGGTGAGGTCAGGGTGGGGGCTGAGTACAGGGGGAATGTGTGAAACAGTTCAGATGAGAAGTGGCTGCTGTGGATTCTGCGGTGGTAGGTGGCCTGCAGAGAGGGAAGTAGAGTCCTTGTGATCTTCTCAGCAGTTTTCACCACTCTCTGCAGGTGTTTGTGGGCCAACGCAGTAGTATTGCCATACCACACGATGATGCAGCTGGTCAAGATGCTCTCCACAGTATAGCTGTAGAAGTTGCTGAGGATCTTAGATGACATGCCAAACTTCTTCAGCCTCCTCAGAAAGTACAGCCGCTGCTGTGCTTTCTTAACCAGCTGGATGGTGTTGAGTGTCCAGGTGAGGTCCTCATTGATGTGTACCCCCAGGTATTTAAAGCTGCTCACCTTCTCCACTTCAAGCTCCCAGATAAACAGTGGCTTCCTCATGTTCACTATCATCTCATTTGTCTTGTCTGTGTTGAGGGTCAGGTTGTTGTCCTTACACCATGTCACCAGACTGGCCATCTCCCTCTTGTAGGCTGCTTCATCCCAACCAGTGGTCCATCCTATCACTGCAGGGTCATCAGCAAACTTCAGGATGGTGTTATTGTATTTGGGCCTAAAAACCTCAGAAATAGTTTATCTAACAATATAGCTACTTTAGAAAGCCTTGGCCTCAATAACTACTATAAAAATTATATATATTTGAGTTCTTTTTGATGAGATATGAAGAAGATATGTACTCTTGAACTACCTTCTTTCACTTGTGCAGTATTAGCAAAATCCTTGTCTCAACATCCTGTCTCAAAATGATGCAGAAAAACTAGTCCATGCATTTGTTAGTTCAAGGTTAGAATTCTGTAACTTATTATCAGGATGTCTACACAGAAAGGATGCTGGTTTCAAATCAGGAACCTTTTTACTGTGAGGAAACAGTTGATTGATGTTGATTGACTCCACCCACACAAACGCCTGCTGGGTTTCAAACCAGGAAAATTCTTGCTGTGAGGCAACAGTGCTAACCACTAAACCACCATGGCACCCCAATTTAATAAATTTAATATATTTTAATATACAAAATAAAATTTCAATCCTTTGAGATTTATTTTAGATTAAATTTCCCTTCATGATGTTGGCTCTTTCTGTCTTCCTGATGGACAATCAGCTCCAGAGTGCAACTTCAGAAGTTGCCTTTACTGTCCAAATGGCAATAAAATAAATTTAAATGAAGATGCAATGAAATTGTTTGGGTGTGAGATAAAGTTATTTCCCATGATGGTGATTTATTTTAGTGTTTTTCTGTTTGCTATCATGGAAAAAAGCGTTGGCTCCTCAATTCTGGCATGCTGTCTGCCTGTGGTCTGAAACACCATGCTCTGCATTACATAACATAAGTGTCTGTTTTTATGCAGTGTGCTGTATAATGCCAAAACCATGGGTAGTATAAAATCCACGGAGATGTAATTGACCAAGGATGTCATGATTCACTAGTTGCTATCAAAACATTAAGAGGAAATCTTTATATACGGACTGTTTACAGTCTTTCTTGTTTTATTAAAGCATTCTTTCTCTGCCTCTGGCCCACTCTTTTATGTTTTACTATTGTTTTATTTACAGAACAGAAACAGTCACGTAGACTGACAAGTGGCTTACACTACAGAAAATAAGCATTTCCACCTTTTTTAAAAGTCTGCAGGTGAAGGTCCTACTCAATGACTGAATAAATAGGGAACTGAGTAAATAAAATAATAGTTACTCTCTGTTGCATCCTTAGACTTGAAAGCAGGACTATTTCCATGGTAACAGATGCGGGTACTGTCAGGATCTGTGTTTTTGAGTTCCTGCTTTTGTTTTATTTTGGAGGATCATAACGGGAACTAGTTTTTGTGGTTTTCTGTTCCCTTAACTCTGACCCAATTACTTGATTGTTTTCACCTGACCCTCATTTGTGTTCCTCCCTTCTTATACCTTGGTTCAGTCTCTGTTTGGTTGCTAGGTCATCTGCCCTACATGCATTTGTTCTGCCTGATATGCCTTTGCTGCCTTCATATGCACTTATTTGCCATTACTGCCAGACCTGCCATATCTGCTTTTTGTTCTCCCGGGTTTCAGTTAAGTTTTGTCTGTGTTTTTCACCATGTCTCATTTTCTTGTTTACTTCGCAACATGTTAGTCCCTCTTGTTTCTGCTTTGTCCCTTTGGTCTGTTTATTTGTATGTGTAAGTCTGGTGTGTCCCCGAGGTGTGTGTGACCCCAGACCTTTGACCCGTGTTTGTATGTGTAAGTCTGGTGTGTCCCCGAGGTGTGTGTGACCCCAGACCTTTGACCGTGTTTGTTTGTGTAAGTCTGGTGTGTCCCCCAAGGTGTGTGTGACCCCAGACCTTCGACTCGTGTTTGTGTGTGTAAGTCTGGTGTGTCCCCAAGGTGTGTGTGTTCCCAGACCTTTGACCCGTGTTTGTTTGTTCGGTGTTTGTTCCCTCCTGCAGTCTGGTGTCTCCCTGAATGTGTGTGTGTGACCCCGACTACCTAGTGCCCCGATTCCCTGTAGTCATGTTCGTGTCCGGTCTCCCTTGTGTTCATGTTTAGGTCCTGTCCCCATAGTTCATGTGTCTTGCTTAGATTCTCGTGTTCTCGAGTTACCTGTGTTCATGTTCTCAGTTTCCTACTTGTTCTTGTCTCTTGTTAAATAAAGCCTTTTGTTAACCTTGAGTACCAGAGTGGGCAATCCTTGGTCCGATTCCTAACCCCCAGCCCCAACCCTGACAGGTACTGCACACAGGCAGGAAAGGTCCTGGGGGAGAAAAACCATCAGGTTGATTCACACAAATCCTTAGCCATGCATAACAAACAATGAATGACACTATGCTAATGCTGATAAAACAAAGCAGCAGTAGTAGTGATTTTATAAAAACATTTAATTGCGATAAGGTTGGCCTGCTTAAAGCTGCACTTCCATGACATAACTAACTGATCAATGATAAATTCAGAATCAATACTACTAAAACAATCAACCCTAAGTGATTGAAGCGCTAGATTGTGTGAACATTATGCGTTACAAATAAAGTAGTAAAACAGTCTCATCTCTGTAATAAAGTAACTATAGATTCAACAGCCACACTAACAGCTCTTGTGTTCATTTTGACTAGTTGACATATAAACAGATGTGAACTACACAGCAAATCACCAGTGTTAAATCAACTCTGATTATATTTGCACCATACTTACCCAACCATTAATACCTTTAAATTATTCCTGGTTCCATTCCAGAAATAATCTAAAACCTATGCAATGACTTCTGAACTGTTCTTGTTATATTCCTGCGTTGTTTGCTAAATATATAACATGCGTGACCAGACCTACACAGAGCATAGCTGTCAGACTGTGTGAGATAGAAGCTCTACTATTGTGTATCTGTCACTCATGCTTGTCCAATGTGAAGTTTTATTGACTACTTTCATTATGTTGTTGCTGAACTAAAGACTGATTACTTGCTAAGTTTGTCCTGTGTATATGTTTGGTAGAAAAAGAAATTGTTGTTCCCTTTTTAGAAAACATTCTAAAAAACACTTAAAGGAAAGATTGGTCTTTCGCATCACACAGATTCCAAACACTGTGATTGAACCAATCACCAGCAATGATGGAGAAACTACTAGACCAACCACATCATGTCAAGCATGGTGATGGATTCCTTGCCCAGTGTGGCAAGACACAAAGAAAGACACACCTGCGGCGGCCAGATGGAGAGCAACAAAAGGCGACGAACGGACTTCAGGCTGCAGCCGAAGAGTTCGGGGGAATTCGTCTGTCTCTCCTGGAAACCCACCGGCCAAACTGCAGTCAGACCAGCCCACAGCAGAATGGACCAAGCCTCAGTAATCTTGAGGTCAGACAAGTAACCAATGTCTGTGCTGGTTGTCCCACATTGTCTCACCTGTTTCCCCTATCATGTAAATAGTTAAATAAATCTTTAAAAGTCATTTATGTCATTTTACACAGTAAACTGTGTAACAGCAACAATAAACAACAAATAAACACTGCAGGGGAGATCAGTGCACCAATGGGGAGTCCTCAGGCAGTCTAGGTCTTTAGCAGCATAACTAAGGGATGGTTCAGGGTCACCTGAGCCAGCCCTAGCTTTGTCAAAAAGTAAGGTTTTAAGTCTAGCCTTAAAATTATAGAGGGTGTCTGCCTCCTGAACCCGTGAAGAGGCTGGACCCACAGGTCATTCTAATACCAGGAGTGGTCCTCAGGAGATGTTGCAGTCTGCTCTGGAAAATCAGAATCAGGGATTGTCCTGTGCCCACAAAGAAAAGCACCGTTCGCATTACTGTGCGCTGCAAAGCGAACCGCTGTCGTCTGCTTGGACCTGTCCCACTTTAGTGACCAGGTCGCAAGTGACCAATGCAAGACATGATGTTCACGGCGGTTCCCGTGTGTTTCCCATGGGGGCTGAGTACTGTTTTGATTGACAGGATATGTGCATAATGATGATCACTGTGTAGGAGGTGTGCTGAATGCACTCCAGCTTGACTGGACAGTATGTGCTACTGTTGTTGCGTTAACTATCCAAATCATCACTATCCAAATGGAGGAAAATCTTGAAACACTTTACATACCGTGAGTAGCTCCAGCCCATGTATGTGTGCTGCTCATTGGCTGGTAATAGCACCCTCACGGCTCGGTGATGGTGTTAGGATTTATTATAATAAAGTTATTTGGACCCATGTTTACAGTTGTAATGACTTTATTCCAACTTTTACAGATTGTGTCTGCCCCTTGAACATACAAATCAGAAGAGGACTTATTCATAAAAACCTAATAAAAATTAGGACCACTCCTCTTATCGAACAGAAAAACAGAAGAGTCAGATGTGGATTATTAAATATTAGGTCTCTTTATTCTAAATCTCTGTTAGTAAATGATTTGATAACTGATCACCAAATTGACTTACTCTGTCTTACTGAAACCTGGCTACAGCAGGATGAATATGTCAGTCTGAATGAATCAACCCCCCTCAGTCATAAAAATTGTCATGTTCCTCGAAGCACAGGTCGAGGTGGAGGAGTAGCTGCAATCTTCCAGTCAAACTTATTATTAAACTTTCATCCTCAGAACAGTTCTAACTCATTTGAAAGCCTCACTCTTAATCTTTCACATCCAAACTGGAAAACACAAAAACCAGTTCTACTTGTCATTGTGTACCGTCCACCTGTCCCTTACTCAGGGTTTTTAACTGAATTTCCAGACTTCCTGTCTGATTTATTGCTTAGTTCAGATAAAGTCATTATAGTGGGAGATTTTAACATACATGTAGATGTTCAATTCAATTTTATTTGTATAGCGCCAAATCACAATACAAATCATCTCAAGGCACTTTAAAAAAACGAAAACTAAAAACCCAACAAATCCCTTATGAGCAAACACTTGGCGACAGTGGAGAGGAAAAACTCCCTTTAACGCAAGAAAAAACCTCCAGCAGAACCGGGCTCAGTTTGGGCGGCCATCTGCCTCGACCGGTTGGGGTGAGTGGATAGAGCAGAGAGAAAAGAACAGCAACAATAAACAACAAATAGACACTGCAGGTTGGTGAGACCAGTAACTGCACATCAGCGATTTACAGCTCCAGGACTGGGGACACCTGCAGAAGGTACGGAGAAAAACAACAGAGAGAGAGGGAGAGAGCACAAACTAAGGGAGAGAGAGAGAGCACAAGGTTAGTGACATTCAATGGTGGAATATACATGTGAGGTGGGAGGAGAGGAAGAGAGAGGAAGGGAAGGGAAGGTGGGGGGGTTAGGGTAGGGGAGCTCAGTGCACCGATGGTCCTCGGGCGGTCTAGGCCTATAGCAGCATAACTAAGGGATGGTTCAGGGTTGCCTGAAGCCAGCCCTAACTATACGCTTTGTCAAAGGGGAAGGTTTTAAGTCTAGCCTTAAAAGTATAGAGAGTGTCTGCCTCCTGAACCCAGGCTGGGAGCTTGTTCCATAGGAGAGGAGCTTGATAGCTAAAGGCTCTGCCTCCCATTCTGCTTTTGGATACTCTGGGAACCACAAGTAGACCTGCACTCTGAGAGCGAAGTGGTCTATTGGGATAATATGGTACTATGAGGTCTTTAAGGTATGAAGGAGCTTGATTATGAAGGGATTTGTATGTGAGAAGAAGGATTTTAAATTCTATTCTATATTTTACAGGGAGCCAATGTAGAGAAGCCAATATAGGAGAAATATGATCTCTCTTGCTAGTTCCTGTCAGGACTCTGGCTGCGGCATTCTGGATTAATTGGAGTTTTTCTGCATCATTTTGAGACAGGATGTTCCTAATTTTGGCAATGTTGCGCAGGTGAAAGAATGCAGTTCTAGAGATTTGTTTTATGTGTGAGTTAAAGGACACGTCCTGGTCAAAAATAACTCCAAGGTTTTTCACAGTAGTGCTGGAGGCCAAGGCTATGCCATCTAAAGTAGCTATAATTTTAGAAAAGATATTTCTGAGGTTTTAAGGCCCAAGTACAATAACTTCTGTTTTTTTTTTATTTAAAAGTAGAAAGTTACTGGTCATCCAGGCCTTTATGTCAGTTAGACACGCTTGAAGTCTGGTTAACTGGTTTGTGTTAACAGGTTTCATAGATACAACTGAGTGTCATCTGCATAGCCATGGTAATTAATAGAGTGCTTCCTAATAACATAGCCTAACGGAAGCATGTACAGGGTGAACAGAATCGGTCCTAGCACAGAGCCTTGTGGAACTCCATAACTAACTTTTGTGCGTGTGGAAGGTTCATCATGGACATGAACAACCTGGAATCTGTCCGATAAATAGGATTGGAACCATTTTAACTCTGTTCCTCTGATACCACTCACATGCTCCAATCCTCTGTAATAGGATGTGGTTAATAGTGTTGAATGCAGTACTAAGGTCTAGGAGGACAAGTATAGAAACAAGTGCATTATCTGAGGCTAAGAGAAGATTGTTGGTGACTTTTAACTGTGCTGTTTCTGTACTATGATGTGCTCTAAATCCTGATCCTATTGATTGCAGGTGCATCGCCAGAGAGCAGAACACTGATGAGCCGCACCTGCTGCCGTTTAATCATTCCCTGCCATGTAAGCCCCGGGTCTTCTCACCATCGGGGCCAGTTCGTCTGTGTACCTCTGCGATTCTAGAGCCGTCGCGTACCTGTGGGAGCATGGAGCCGTTCTGTGGCCGTGATGGAGTGGATTCTCTGTTCGCCGTAGAGTTACCCAGTGGTCCCACCAGACCTGTGTAACATATAGGGTATTTCTGAAACTAGGCTGTGAAGCCAGGCCAGACTGACACCTCTCCCATTCTCCCGAATATTCTCAGCATCAAAAGTGAAAAACCCCACATATTGTTGGAGCTTATTAGCAGAAGGCTGCTTGCAGAAGGTGCAGGCAGCCTTCAATTTAAGAGCAGGGCTGACCATTTTGTCCATAAATTCTTCAAGGTGCTAAAATGCACAAGAATGATAATGAAATCCTAATTATGGCATTGTGCCAAATGGGCACAAAAATTAGGACTGAGAGCGACTGAGCTGCTGCACTGTTTGGAGTGGGTTATGTGGACAATAACTTAGTAGCTCAGTAGTAGACACTTTCAGACAGCGCTATTTTTGATTACTGAGTATTTCCTAGTTTGTAAGGCACACCTAGATCAAACTGATTATAGTCTTGCAATAAGTCCTCCTTCACTGAGGTGATAATATTAAATTTTTGTTTAGACTGTTCATTCACCTTGATGATCATTTTGGAGGCTACTGTTTGTGCTGCTTTTGCACTGTACTGTTATACTGAGACATGGTTCTGGTAATTAGCCCAACGACACTGATAAAACATGGGTAGACAAAATAACAGAAACTGCGCTCCATAAAATGCAGAACATTATTGAGTCAGGGGTTTGTGCTGCTGTGTTCTGTGTTATAAAAACTGATAAAATAAAGTTCAAGATTGATAGGTAGAGTTCAAGATGTTTGATTTAGTTTTAACTTGGTGTAGCTAACAAACTGACAACAGAGTGTACTCCTTACACTTAACATAGTACAGTACTCAGTAGAGTCAGCACACAAGTCAGCTGCATTCCTGATAGACAGAATCTCATTAACTGTTCACACCTTGCTTTACTTTAGTCTGGAGTAACGTCACTCAGGATTAATCAGATTTCATGACATATAATTCCAAAATTACAGAAATGACTTTTCATTCACACATATTTTTGTAGAATGATTTACATGAACACAGACAGAAACAATTTCTATTTATTTATTTATTTACTGGTTTATTTTATTTATTTTATATATTTTTGGTAAGTTTGACATGTTCTCTAAAAATGCTTTTGTGGTAATTTGATTTCTTATTAATCTAATTATATTAGCTTCTCTTCATTGGCTCCCTGTAAAATCCTAGCCTGGCCAGCCAGACCGACTCCTTTTTTATTCTATACAAAGAATTAATCTGGAATCTCTTCTGTTAAGATTGATTTCCAGGGGGTGGGCCAATGGATGCAGAATAAACCAATCAGAGAAACAAAGTGATGCATGAGGTAGAGATACTAGTGTACAACTGTTGTCATTTTTGTTGTAGAAACATGAGAGTGTAAAACCCGCCCCATTGCAGATAAATGGCTGTAATTGGCCCGGCTCATTTGAGGCTTGAGGAAAAGACTCTATATGGCAGGGATTCCAGACCCACATTCTTTCACTAAGAAAGGAGGCCAGGCCAGTAAAATCCAGAATAGGATTTAAAATCTTTCTCCTCATAGACAAAGCCCTTCATGATCAAGCTCCTTCATATCTTAAAGACTTCATAGTCAAAACATCATCCCAGCAGAGCACTTTACTCTCAGAGTGTAGGTCTACTTGTGGTTCCCAGAGTCTAGTAGTCTATAGCAGTATGTGAGGCTGAGCCTTTAGCTCTCAAGCTCCTCTCCTGTGGAACCAGCTCAGGTGACCCTGAACCATCCCTTAGTTATGCTGCTTAGGGGACTTCCCATCATGCACTGACCTCCTCTTTCCTCTTCTCTCACCGCCTCTGCTCTCTATTCTTCTCTTTAGCCCACTCATCTCTCCTTTTCTCTCCTACCTACTCACATTATTATGTCACCACTGAATGTCGCTAACTTTGTCTTCTCTCTCCCATAGTTTGTGCTTTCTCTCTCACTGTCCTGTCTCTCTATCTTTTGCAGATATCCTGGTCCTGGAGCTTGGTTCTGCTGGAGGTTTCTTCAGTTAATGGGAGTTTTCCCTGTCCTCAGTTGCCAAGAGATTTTTTGGATTTCTATGTAAGTGCCTGGAGATGATTGTATTGTGATAAACTGAACTGAATTATTTGTCCTTTTGGTAATAAATACTGGTTACATTTACTGTATGTTTAAACAATTTTATGGGCAGATTTTTTAGATGCACAACTTATCATCAATCTGCCACCTATCAAAATGGTGCACAAGTTCATGTCCTCATTTCTAGACCACATGGTAACTTCAATGCACAGGCACCAGGCTTGTCACAAACCTGTGGCAGGTGTGGCCTACCAATGTGGTCAGATGCCACTGGGACTGTTTCATGCTCCACATACACACACACACACACACACACATATATATATATATACAGTATCTCACAGAAGTGAGTACACTCTTCACATTTTTGTAAATAATTTATTATATCTTTTCATGTGACAACACTGAAGAAATGACACTTTGCTACAATGCAAAGTAGTGAGTGTACAGCTTGTATAACAGTGTAAATTTGCTGTCCCTTCAAAATAACTCAACACACAGTCATTAATGTCTAAACCGCTGGCAACAGAAGTGAGTACACCCCTCAGTGAAAATGTCCAAATTGGGCCCAAAGTGTCAATATTTTGTGTGACCACCATTATTTTCCAGCACTGCCATAACCCTCTTGGGCATGGAGTTCACTAGAGCTTCACAGGTTGCCACTGGAATCCTCTTCCACTCCTCCATGATGACATCACAGAGCTGGTGAATGTTAGAGACCTTGTGCTCCTCCATCTTCCGTTTAAGGATGCCCCACAGATGCTCAATAGGGTTTAGGTCTGGAGACATGCTTGGCCAGCCCATCACCTTTACCCTCAGCTTCTTTAGCAAGGCAGTGGTCGTCTTGGAGGTGTGTTTGGGGTCGTTATCATGCTGGAATACTGCCCTGCGGCCCAGTCTCTAAAGGGAGGGGATCATGCTCTGCTCCAGTATTTCACAGTACATGTTGGCATTCATGGTTCCCTCAATGAACTGTAGCTCCCCAGTGCCGGCAGCACTCATGCAGCCCCAGACCATGACACTCCCACCACCATGCTTGACTGTAGGCAAGACACACTTGTCTTTGTACTCCTCCCCTGGTTGCCGCCACACACACTTGACAACATCTGTACCAAATAAGTTTATCTTGGACTCATCAGACCACAGGACATGGTTCCAGTAATCCATGTCCTTAGTCTGCTTGTCTTCAGCAAACTATTTGTGGGCTTTCTTGTGCATCATCTTTAGAAGAGGCTTTCTTCTGGGATGACAGCCATGCAGACCAATTTGATGCAGCGTGCGGTGTATGGTCTGAGCACTGACAGGCTGACCCCCCACCCCTTGAACCTCTGCAGCAATGCTGGCAGCAATCATACATCTATTTCCCAAAAGACAACCTCTGGATATGACGCTGAGCACATGCACTCAACTTCTTTGGTCGACCATGGCGAGGCCTGTTCTGAGTGGAACCTGTCCTGTTAAACCGCTGTATGGTCTTGGCCACCGTGCTACAGCTCAGTTTCTGGGTCTTGGCAATCTTCTTATAGCCTAGGCCATCTTTATGTAGAGCAACAATTCTTTTTTTCAGATCCTCTGTGAGTTCTCTGCCATGTTGAACTTCCAGTGACCAGTGTGAGAGACTGATGGTGATAACACCAAATTTAACACACCTGCTTCCCATTCACACCTGAGACCTTGTAACACTAACGAGTCACATGACACCGGGGAGGGAAAATGGCTAATTGAGCCCAATTTGGACATTTTCATGTACTCACTTTTGTTGCCAGCAGTTTAGACATTGGCTGTGTGTTGAGTTATTTTGAGGGGACAGCAAATTTACACTTATACAAGCTATACAAGTTATACAAGCTGTACACTCCCTACTTTACACTGTAGCAAAGTGTCATTTCTTCAGTGTTGTCACATGAAAAGATATGATAAACTATTTAATCTACCCAGTAAAGTGAGGTAGCTTTGCAAAAGTTTAGGATGAGGAATAATTTGAAAATGAAAGTACAAGCTGAGTTTGATCAATGTTGAGTGAAAGCACTTTAGTCATCGTAGGATGGAAGGCCTCTGTAAGTTTTTATGTCTTTGAGTGTGTCCTAAATTTTGTGTATTCTCATGTTTGGAAGAGCCATATCAGTAAATATAGAGAAAATAAAATAGAAGCAAACACTAAACCTTAAGGGATTCCATTCTGTAATTGGGAAAATGATGAACAACAATTAACAATCATGATGGTAAATAAAGAATTGGACACATAACACCATAGTGGAGCTGATCCATGTAAACCAACAGACCAGGTAAGACCCCAGATTAGAACAGCATGGCTAGCAGTGTTGAATGCAGAATAAGTAGAACTGGTTTTCTGTTTTTCAAGAGAAGAATGTCATCAGAGACTTTGGGGAGAGCAGATTAGGTGCAGTGTCTGATTCTAAAACCAACCTGAAATTTCTCAAGAAGATTATTATGATCAAGAAAGCAAATAATTGGTCATATGCTGCATTTTCCAGAGGTTTAGCTAGTAAGGGAAGTCGAAAAATGGGACAAAAATTAGATTTCATTTGAGAGAACAAGACATGTTTCAAAACATCCGAGAGGTAAGAAAATAACCCCATTCAATGGCCAGTTGCCAAAGCTTAGCTTTACACCCTGATAGATTTGCTAAAGTGTTAATTTCATAAAAGTAATATGGATCATAAATAAATCCCTAAACTTTAACCAAGTTTTCATAAAAGCATTCCTTGGAACTGTAGAAAAAGCTGTGAATAGATGGACAGCCTGTTTTTGTCTAACACTGAAGTTTAGTCAACTGCTGCTTTCTCAGAACTCTAGGAGCTGTCACTGAGGGGAAATACAGATTGCTGCACTAAATCACTGCTTTGAACACATAGGGAATTGAATGCACACATGCACACCTTGATATACACACAGGGAGTGACCCAAGTGTTGTCCACTAGAGAGAATGAGCTAAGACCCAGCTGTGTGTGTGTGAGATGATAAAACTGTGATTGAGTTGACCTCAGTTAGCGTGTCACACTGAAAGAAGAAGTGATGTAACATGGTACTGAAGGAGAGAAATACATGGAAAAAGTGTGGGAACAAAGGAAAAAGAGAAAGACATGATAGACAAGGAAAACTAAGCTAATGTCAAGACTCATGCTTGCTGCAAAAAAAATTTGTTGGACATTTCAAATTCAGAGATTTTCCTACACTCCAGCAAATCACAAAATAAACATTTAAATTTATTTATTATTAGAGTTTCTGGCAAATGTAGTGCTATGTCTAACTGAGGCTTGGAAAATGAGTAATCCTTAATATATAAAAACTACTAATACAAAACTACTAATACAAAACTAGTAATGAGACCCTGAAGGATAAACAGGTGATGGATGATAGCTATATAAGCTATAGCTAACACATTCAAACTGCAGGGAAGTGTGCTCAGCTGCACAAAACGGTTTATAAACATAGACAGAAAGAGAGAAAAGGTACTAACAAAACAGGCAGAAAGACTTGGATGGTTTATAGCAGCAACCTGTACTCTTCAAAGCTTAAAATATAAAGAAGGGGCACCTGAAAGTAAAAGACAATCTCTGGTGAAAGCAGAAGTAGAGTAGAATCTTACAAATAGTAATATTACATAAACAGTATGTCACAGTGCAACTCATACACAGAGCTCCAGATACACAAAGTATGATATAGGGTAAATATGCCTCAGAATGACTGAGGCAGACATACTAAGGGGGCTAATAACCATACTAACAAACAAAAAATTCTAAATACACAACATAAAAATAAAAAAAAAAGATCTCAATGTAAAATTAAGATAACTAACAGGGTTACTGTAGTTAATACGAATAAATTACCTTCTCTATGACTTGTCTCGAGTGGATGAAAAACAATCACAGAAACAAAAATAAACAAGAATAAAAATATATACAAAAATATGTATATATTACAACAATGAATAACTACTGAGTCTACTGGTTTAATGATGTCTTATTGTGTAGCCCTAAGAGAGAACAAAAAAAAAAAGATGGAGATACAATTCAATTCAATTCAATTCAATTTTATTTGTATAGCACCAAATCACAATACAAATCATCTCAAGGCACTTTACAAAAACTAAAACTAAAAACCCAACAATTCCGTTATGAGCAAGCACTTGGCGACAGTGGAGAGGAAAAACTCCCTTTAACGGAAGAAAAAACCTCCAGCAGAACTGGGCTCAGTTCGGGCGGCCATCTGCCTCGACCGGTTGGGGTGAGTGGATAGAGCAGAGAGAAATACATACATGGAGCGATATACAGCTCCAGGACCAGGGACACCTGCAGAAGGTACAGAGGGAGAACAGAGAGAGAGGCAGAGAGCACAAACTAGGGGAGATAGAGTGAAAAGGTTAGTGACATTCAATGGTGGAATATACATGTGAGGTGGGAGGAGAGGAAGAGAGGGGAGGGGAAGGGAAAGGGGGGGGTTAGGGTAGGGGAGCTCAGTGCACCGATGGTCCTCGGGCAGTCTAGGCCTATAGCAGCATAACTAAGGGATGGTTCAGGGTTGCCTGAAGTCAGCCCTAACTATATGCTTTGTCAAAGAGGAAGGTTTTAAGTCCAGCCTTAAAAGTACAGAGAGTGTCTGTCTCCTGAACCCAGGCTGGGAGCTGGTTCCATAGGAGATGAGCTTGATAACTAAAGGCTCTGCCTCCCATTTTGCTTTTGGAAACTGGGAACCACAAGTAGACCTGCACTCTGAGAGCGAAGTGGTCTATTGGGATAATATGGTACTATGAGGTCTTTAAGATATGAAGGAGCTTGATTATGAAGGAATTTGTATGGGAGAAGAAGAATTTTAAATTCTATTCTGTATTTTACAGGGAGCCAATGAAGAGAAGCCAATATAGGAGAAATATGATCTCTCATGCTAGTTCCTGTCAGGACTCTGGCTGCGGCATTCTGGATTAACTGGAGGCTTTTTATGGAGATACTGGGACATCCAGATAGTAATGAGTTACAGTAATCTAGCCTTGAGGTAACAAATGCATAGACTCGTTTTTCTGCATCATTTTGAGACGAATTTTGAGGTGAAAGAATGCAGTTCTAGAGATTTGTTTTATGTGTGAGTTAAAGGACATGTCCTGGTCAAAAATAACTCCAAGGTTTTTTACAGTAGTGCTGGAGGCCAGGGCTATGCCATCTAGAGTAGCTATAATTTTAGAAAAGTTATTTCTGAGATTTTTTGGCCCAAATACAATGACTTCTGTTTTCTCTGAGTTTAAAAGTAAAAGGTTACTGGTCATCCAGGCCTTTATGTCAGTTAGACAGGCTTGAAGTCTGGTTAACTGGTTTGTGTTAACAGGTTTAATAGATAGATACAACTGAGTGTCATCTGCATAGCAGTGGTAATTAATAGAGTGCTTCCTAATGACATAGCCTAAAGGAAGCATGTACAGGGTGAACAGAATCGGTCCTAGCACAGAACCTTGTGGAACTCCATAACTAACTTTTGTTCATGTGGAAGGTTCATCATGGACATGAACAAACTGGAATCTGTCATAGATGTTGTCAGCCTGGCTACAGTGCTGAAAAGAAACCTGGGATTGTTCTTATTTTCCTCTATTAGTAATGAATAGTATGCAGTTCTGGCTTTACAGAGAGCTTTTTTTTATCTATTAGTAGACAGTTTTTCCAGGCTAGAAAAATTTCCTCTAAGTTTGTGGAATGCCACTTCCTTTCCAGCCTTCGTGATGCCTGCTTTAAGGTACGAATATGTAAATTATACTATGGGGCTAGTCTTCTCTGATTCACTAACTTCTTTTTCAGAGGGGCCACAGAATCAAGCGTTTCACGCAGTGAGGCGACAGCACTGTCAACAATATGATCAATTTGGTAGGGAGTGGGATTGAAGTAGCTGCCCTCCACTATGTTTATGCTTGGCATAGATGTAAATAAAGATGGAATCATTTTCTTAAATTTATTAACAGCGTTGTCGGATAAACATCTGCTGTAGTGGGATTTTCTTCCAAACGCTGCATGATCCATCATTTTCAATTCAAAAGTTATTAAAGAATAATCTATCAAAACAGGATTTTGGGGAAAAACTATTAGATGTTCAATTTCTATGCCATAGGTCAGAACAAGATCAAGGGTGTGATTAAAACAGTGGGTGGGTTTATTAACATTCTGAATGAAACCAATTGAATCTAATATAGAATTAAATGCAATGCTGAGGCTGTTATTTTCAACATATACATGAATGTTAAAATCTCCCACTATAATGACTTTATCTGATCTAAGCACTAAATCAGACAGAAAGTCAGGGAATTCAGTTAAGAACTCTGAGTAAGGGACAGGTGGACGTACACAATGACAAGTTCAATTCAATTCAATTCAATTTTATTTGTATAGCGCCAAATCACAATACAAATCATCTCAAGGCACTTTACAAAAACTAAAACTAAAAACCCAACAATTCCCTTATGAGCAAGCACTTGGCGACAGTGGAGAGGAAAAAACTCCCTTTAACGGAAGAAAAAAACCTCCAGCAGAACCGGGCTCAGTTTGGGCGGCCATCTGCCTCGACCGGTTGGGGTGAGTGGATAGAGCAAAGAGAAAAGAACAGCAACAATAAACAACAAATAGACACTGCAGGTTGGTGGGACCAGTAACTGCACATCAGCGATAAACAGCTCCAGGACCAGGGACACCTGCAGAAGGTACAGAGAGAGAGAGAGAGAGAGGGAGGGAGAGAGCACAAACTAGGGGAGAGAGAGAGCACAAGGTTAGTAACATTCAATGGTGGAATATACATGAGGTGGGAGAGAAGGGGGGGGGGGGGGGGGGGGAGCTCAGTGCACCGATGGTCCTCGGGCAGTCTAGGCCTATAGCAGCATAACTAACTAAGGGATGGTTCAGGGTTGCCTGAAGCCAGCCCTAACTATATGCTTTGTCAAAGAGGAAGGTTTTAAGTCTAGCCTTAAAAGTACAGAGAGTGTCTGCCTCCTGAACCCAGGCTGGGAGCTGGTTCCACAGGAGAGGAGCTTGATAGCTAAAGGCTCTGCCTCCCATTCTGCTTTTGAGAACTCTGGGAACCACAAGTAGGCCTGCACTCTGAGAGCGAAGTGGTCTATTGGGATAATATGGTACTATGAGGTCTTTAAGGTATGAAGGAGCTTGATTATGAAGGGATTTGTATGTGAGAAGAAGGATTTTAAATTCTATTCTATATTTTACAGGGAGCCAATGAAGAGAAGCCAATATAGGAGAAATATGATCTCTCTTGCTAGTTCCTGTCAGGACTCTGGCTGCGGCATTCTGGATTAATTGGAGGCTTTTTATTAAGATATTAAGACATCCAGATAGTAATGAGTTACAGTAATCTAGCCTTGAGGAAACAAACGCATGGACTAGTTTTTCTGCATCATTTTGAGACAGGATGTTCCTAATTTTGGAAATGTTGCGCAGGTGAAAGAATGCAGTTCTAGAAATTTGTTTTATGTGAGAGTTAAAGGACATGTCCTGGTCAAAAATAACTCCAAGGTTTTTTACAGTAGTGCTGGAGGCCAGGGCTATGCCATCTAGAGTAGCTATAATTTTAGAAAAGTTATTTCTGAGATTTTTAGGCCCAAATATAATGACTTCTGTTTTCTCCGAGTTTAAAAGTAAAAAGTTACTGGTCATCCAAGCCTTTATGTCAGTTAGACAGGCTTGAAGTCTGGTTAACTGGTTTGTGTTAACAGGTTTAATAGATAGATATAACTGAGTGTCATCCGCATAGCAGTGGTAATTAATAGAGTGCTTCCTAATGATATATCCTAAAGGAAGCATGTACAGGGTGAACAGAATCGGTCCTAGCACAGAACCTTGTGGAACTCCATAACTAACTTTTGTTCGTGTGGAAGGTTCATCATGGACATGAACAAACTGGAATCTGTCCGATAAATAGGATTGGAACCACTTTAACGCTGTTCCTCTGATACCAATCACATGCTCCAGTCTCTGTAATAAGATGTTGTGGTCAATGGTGTCGAATGCTGCACTAAGGTCTAGGAGGACAAGTATCGAAACAAGTCCATTATCTGAGGCTAAGAGAAGATCGTTGGTAACTTTCAACAGTGCTGTTTCTGTACTATGATGTGCTCTAAATCCTGATTGGAAATCTTCAAATAGTTCACTCCTGTGTAAGTGGTCTGATAGCTGCTTAGCAACAGCTTTTTCTAGGATTTTAGAAATAAATGGCAGGTTGGATATTGGTCTATAATTAGCCAAGACACCTGGATCAAGACTAGGCTTTTTGAGTAAAGTTTTGATTACTGCAGTCTTAAAGGCCTGTGGTACATAGCCTGATACTAGAGATAAATTTACCAAGTCCAATAAAGATGAGTTCATTAATGGCAGGGTGCCTTTAAGCAGTCTAGTCGGGATGGGGTCCAAGAGACACGTTGATGATTTCGATGAAGCAACTACTGATGTAAATTCAGAGAGATCTATAGGAGAGAAGCAGTCTAAACATAACTGAGGTCCTACAGATGATTCAAGAGCTACTGTAGTAAAAGATTCATTTATTGCAGGTATAGGAAGCATCTGCTGAATTTTATCTCTAATAGTTGTGATTTTATTTGTAAAGAAACTCATAAATTCATCACTGCTGAGAGCTAAGGGAACACTGGGCTCAACGGAGCTGTGACTTTTTGTCAGCCTGGCTACAGTGCTGAAAAGAAACCTGGGATTGTTCTTATTTTCCTCTATTAGTGATGAATAGTATGCAGTTCTGGCTTTACGGAGAGCTTTTTTATATGTTAGTAGACTGTTTTTCCAGGCTAGAAAAATTTCCTCTAAGTTTGTGGAACGCCACTTCCTTTCCAGCCTTCGTGATGCCTGCTTTAAGGTACGAATATGTAAATTATACCATGGGGCTAGTCTTCTCTGAATCACTAACTTCTTTTTCAGAGGGGCTACAGAATCAAGCGTTTCACGCAGTGAGGTTACAGCGCTGTCAACAACATGATCAATTTGGTAGGGAGTAGGATTAAGGCAGCTGCCCTCCATTATGTTTATACTTGGCATAGATGCAAATAAAGATGGAATCATTTTCTTAAATTTATTAACAGCGTTGTCGGATAAACATCTGCTGTAGTGGAATTTTCTTCCAGACGCTGCATGATCCATCATTTTAAATTCGAAAGTTATTAAAGAATGATCTGACAAAACAGGATTTGGGGGGAAAATTATTAGATGTTCAATTTCGATGCCATAGGTCAGAACAAGATCAAGGGTGTGATTGAAACAGTGGGTGGGTTTATTAACGTTTTGAATGAAACCAATTGAATCTAATATAGAATTAAATGCAATGCTGAGGCTGTTATTTTCAACATCTACATGAATGTTAAAATCTCCCACTATAATGACTTTATCTGATCTAAGCACTAAATCAGACAGGAAGTCAGGGAATTCAGTTAAAAACTCTGAGTAAGGAACAGGTGGACGGTACAAAATGACAAGTAGAACTGGTTTTTGTGTTTTCCAGTTTGTATGTGAGAGACTAAGAGTGAGGCTCTCAAATGAGTTATAACTGTTCTGAGGATGAAAGTTTAATAATAAGTTTGACTGGAAGATTGCAGCTACTCCTCCACCTCGACCTGTGCTTCGAGGAACATGATAATTTTTATGACTGAGGGGGGTTGATTCATTCAGACTGACATATTCATCCTGCTGTAACCAGGTTTCAGTAAGATAAAGTAGGTCAATTTGGTGATCAGTTATCAAATCATTTACTAACAGAGATTTAGAAGAAAGGGACCTAATATTTAATAATCCACATTTGACAGTTCTGTTTTTCTGTTCAATAAGAGGAGTGGTCTTAATTTTTATTAAGTTTTTATGAATAACTCCTCTTCTGTTAACTTCTGATTTGTTTGATTTATATGTTCGAGGGGCAGACACAGTCTCTATGTGGTTTGAAGGGGGCGGCGGCTCTAAGGAAACTGCAGAGAAGCGTTTTAGACTGAGTCTCTGCATCCCGGTGCCCACCCTGGATTGTCAGGATTTAGGTCGGCTAATAAACTCGGCCAAATTTCTAGAGATGAGAGCTGCACCATTCAAAGTGGGATGGATGCCATCTCTCGCTACCAGACCGGGTTTTCCCCAGAAAGTGGCCCAATTGGCTATGAAGCCCACATCGTTTGCTGGACACCACCTAGACAGCCAGCAACGACATGCGGCTAAACATGTCATCACTGGTCAGACTGGGGAGGGGTCCAGAGAAAACTACGGAGTCCGACATTAATTTAGCAAAGTTACACACCGACTCAACATTAATTTTAGTGACCTCCGATTGGCGTAATCAGGTGTCATTACTGCCGACGTGAATAACACGACATGTCAGCAAGAATGAAAGGAAAGGTATACAAGACAGTGGTGAGACCAGCAATGTTGTATGGTTTAGAGACAGTGGCACTGAGAAAAAGGCAGGAGGCAGAGCTGGAGGTAGCAGAGCTGAAGATGTTCAGGTACTCTCTGGGAGTGACGAGGATGGATAGGATCAGGAATGAGTACATCAGAGGGACAGCTCATGTTAGATATTTTGGAGAAAAAGCCAGGGAAGCCAGATTGAGATGGTTTGGACATGTTCAGAAAAGGGGACAGTGAATACATTGGTAAAAGGATGCTGAGGTTAGAGCTGCCAGGAAGGAGGCCTAGAGGAAGACCAAAGAGGATTTTCTTGGATATAGTGAAGGAGGACATGAGGATAGTTGGTGTGGGTGTGGAGGATACAGAGGATGGGGTTAAATGCAGGCAGATGATTCTCTGCAGCCGAAAGGAAAAGAAGAAGCACAACAAGTTTGTGGTAATTAGCTTTCTTTGGCTTGTTCACTTAACTCCCTTACTTGTCTTTGGCTTGTTAACTTAACTTAATTCCCTTACTAGTCCCCCAATCGGGAAATTCTATTACCACCCAAAGTGCACACACACAGTAGTGAACACACAAACACACACACCCAGGGCAGTGGGCAGCACAGGGAGCAGTTGGGGGTGCTTGCTCAAGGGTCTCACCTCAGTCATGGTACCACCGACAATTCCTGCCAGACCTGAGATTCAAACCCGTAACTTTCAGGTTACAAGTCCAACTCCCTATCCATTAGGCCACAACTGCCCCAATAAGCACAATTTTTCATAGTTCACAAGTAGTTCACAAGTTTTTAAAATTCTTCAGCAACAAATATAAAAAGTTAATAGTTTATTTTCTTGTACTATGTGCTGTTTAATTCTGTGATGTGATAGCTTCGATAGGTACCATAAGTGTTGGCTTCTTTCCCAAACTTCAGTTCCAAAAAGTTGTATTTTCTGTGCCAGCTAAATTAGTGACTACTTTGTGGAGGGGGTAAAACAACCATTTTGGAATGAGGATTAGAGTTTGTAGCTTACATGAATGTCCAGTGACTGAAAAAAACTGTACAGACAATTCCACAGAGACAAGACAGAATAATTCTGTTATGGTGGTGCAAAAAATGTTAAAGTAGAAAGTGAAGTAAGATCCAGCAGAAGGAAAACAAGAAAGAAAGAAATGTTTGTTATTGTGAGGATTCTAGTTGTCATGGCAACAGAAGGGGAAACCCACACAGCTGTTGTCCAGCTGATGTTGCATTCAAGGCCCACAGGGAAATTGTAGACACAAGGCTTTAGTAAAAAGCACTGTTCAAATCTGCTTTCATGTAAGTTTTCTTTGCATGATTTTCCACGTTATGTAATTCTTGGTACATCTAACTAAAGGACCAACATGTGCACAAATGAAAAGAAGAAAACATTTTTCATTGCATATGTAATTTTTTGGTCATACCGTACTAAGAAATAACTATGAAGTAATCGTGGTGGATATTTCATAAATGTTTATGCAAACTGTGTTATTTACTCAGTTCATCTATGTATCAAGTATAATTTAACTTAGTTAAGTTATGAAAAAATAAATACTACAAAAGTTGTGCATTATTATTGCATCTTCATAATCCTGTTACATAAATATGTTTATAAGGCAATTCCCATATGAAACCAATGCAGCATAAAGGTAGCAGTGAATAAAGTAGGTGGGGCTAAAGGAGGACCGATAACAGGACTGGTCTGTTGGCTCCTGATTTGCTACTGGAGGAGGAGGAGAGACCAATCACAGTATCCTATTCTGCTGTTAAATCCTAGGCTGGAGTTCATCTTGTAAGATGCTCAGTGCAGTCTGTAAAGCAAAACAGATGTCCTCAACCTCACTGGTGCCACTAACACTCTCAGTGTACCAACAGACTGATTCCCTATCCTATCTATATCTTCCTCCATTCCATTTAACATCTCTCCATCACTCCCTGCCTTCACTCCCTCTGTTTTCACTCTTTCAGTTCTTCCAAAGAGATTGAAAAATTGCTCTGTATAAGTCTAGAAAAGTGTTCTGTACATTAGTTCTGTACCTACCATTTAACTTCTACACTGTCTACCAAGCATCTGAAAATAGACATGTAGATACCATTGGAGTGCTGTTGCTGAAGGGGTACATAAGGGGAGGATGGTGGTGCAGTTGTTAGCAATGTTACCTCACAAGATGTTTGTTGTGAGGTAACACACACGGTGTGTTTGAACCTGCTGGCTGACTGGGGCCTCCCCATTTCTGCATGGGTTTTCTCTCTGTGCTTTCTCTCAGTTTCCTCCCACAGTCCAACCACATGCAAGGTTGTAATTAATGACTCTAAATTCCCTGTAGGTGTGGATGTCAGTGTGAATACCAATCTGAATGTGTGTCAGCCATGTGATAATGATCTGTCCAGAGTTTTATCATTTTTATCACTCCAAAAATGTCAGTTTGCAGACAGGATTTAGTGCTAATGTTCATGCTTCTCTCCACTCCTGCACTTTTGGTTTTTGATTTTGTACTAATTTAAATTCAAGCATCCACACTCACTGTCATGTCTTTGCCTCATATACTGTATCTCCCACACATTCTGAACTCTCTCTTGTCAGTTTGTTCTACACTCAAAAATTATTCAAACCTCTCTTAAAGGTGACATATTCATATATTGTTTGCCTAAGTCAGAAGTGGAGGCAGGGTGCAACTTCTATTCAGGGTAAATTTTCATTAGGCCTAATACCTTTGTGTGAAATAATATGCATGCTTTAACATAAATGTATATGTACAATTATGATAACATTGAGAAGAAATTTCATTCACTTTTTAAGTCAGAGTTGGCAGTTGGAGGTTGACCTCATTTGAGTTTATAGCACCAAAATGTTGCTACGTGTCCAAATTGCTATTTGCCAAACAGGCATGTTGAGTTCACCTTTAACAACATGCAAGTGCAGTTCGTCGCCAGCTAATGGTAACTAAACCTACAAGTTCCTTTTGCTTTATTTTTTAGTGTGAGCATTTGTTAGCGAGCAGGCCAGCATTAGCCCAAGTAGTGCACAGTGGGGTGGAGAAAATAATTGTCTTTAGATACGACATCACTGTCTTCAAAATGATTCTGAATCGATTCAGAAAAGGTATTAAGAAAAATTTTATATATATATTTCATTCAATTTAATTCAATTCAGTTTTATCTGTATAGCACCAAGTCACAACATAATCATCTCAAGGCATTTTACAAAAGCCAAAAAAACCCAACAAACCCCTTATGAGCAAGCACTTGGCAACAGTGGAGAGGAAAATCTCCCTTTAATGGAAGAAAAAAACTCCATCAGAAGCAGGCTCAGTTTGGACAGCCATCTGCCTCGACCGGTTGAGGTGAGTGGATAGAGGAGAGAGAAAAGAACAGCAATATACAGCAATATACAGCTCCAGGACCAGGGACACCTGCAGAAGAGAGAGGGAGAGAGCACAAGGTTAGTGACATTTAGTGGTGGAATATACATGTGAGGGGGGAGGACAGGAAGAGAGTTGTAGGGAAGGGAGGGGAGGGTTAGGGTATGGGAGCTCAGTGCACTGATAATTCTCGGGCAGTCTAGGCCTATAGCAGCATAACTTAAGCTTTGTCAAAAAGGAAGGTTTTAAGTCTAGCCTTAAAAGTACGGAGAGTGTCTGCCTCCTGAACCCAGACTGGGAGCTGGTTCCATAGGAGAGGAGCTTGATAGCTAAAGGCTCTGCCTCCCATTCTGCTTTTGGAAACTCTGGGAACCACAAGTAGACCTGTACTCTGTGAGCGAAGTGGTCTATTTGGATAATATGGTACTATGAGGTCTTTAAGGTATGAAGGAGCTTGATCATGAAGGGATTTGTATGTGAGAAGAAGGATTTTAAATTCTATTCTGGTTTCATCTGTTCATTCTATTCAGTGTTCTTTTTTCCCCATGTGATACTTCAAGCTAAAGTCATATGTAGACAGCTCTGCAAGCCAGCGATGCCCTGCTGCATCCAACTTAGTCGTAGATAGGACATTAACGGATTGTTATCAGTATGGACCTCAAACTTTAGCCCCATTAAGATAATCATGCAGCCCACTTTAAGGCCAAAAACTCCAGTTTATGCATTGGGTAGTTCTTTTCAGACGGGGTAAGACTGCGGCTTACAAATGCAATTGGGTGCAAACCCTCTCTTTGGTCCTGGTACAGAACTCCTCCAAAAAGGTTCTGAGGGGTGAAACCAGGGCTTTGCTTCTTTTTCAGTTGTTTTGGTTTTGTTTGCTCTGTCAATTTCAGCTTTTGCCTTTTGACCTGACCTTCCTTGGCCAGGTCCTCTGCAACAGCTAGCTCTGAGCACCTCTACTGCAGCAGCATGTGTGGCAGTGTCACTATCAATAAGATTAAAACCCTCTAATAAAAACACCATTTAGCAATAAGGGCGCAAGTGTCTCTTTTTGTTTTATAGTTCTTTAAGAGTTAAACTTCTAGTTCTAGTGCGATTCGCTTCTCTCAACTTCCACCCTCTTCTCGAATCCGGTACACTACAATACTACACCTGGTAGTGATTAGCTAATATAACATGCATGGGATACTTGAACCTCTTAACAAAATACACATTACTTCATTATAATATCAAAAGAAAACCTCAAATTAGCAATAATTGGCTTAGTATTTCACCACATGTAATGAATGACTGAAATTAATTACATACCACAATGACAGAACATGAAATAGAATTTGCAGGGCACTACACAAGCACAAATACACTTCATAACTTTTTTTAGCACACTTTATAGTGCAAAACTAAAGGACTTTATTAGAACTAAAACCAACAGGGAAGAACTCACCGAGGTGTGCGGGAGAGGAGCAGGAGACACCAGGGAAGGAACTGAGGCAGAAGAAGGAGACAGAAGTGTGGAACACAGGAGTATGGGGAGTAGGATGCCAGAATAACATCAGAGGAGACAGCAGGTAAGCACGTAAGAACATCAGGAAAAAACAAAGGAACAGGCAGGTACATATATAGGGAACGAAGGAGGGAGCCAAAGAGCAGGGACAGATGAAACTGATTAGAACTGATTGAACATAAAGCTGCCAGGGACAAACACAGGGAAAACAGGAACTAATTCAGAAGCCTTGGCAGGAAGGTCACAGCAATATGCTAAAAGTATAATTTAAATATGAAACAATATACAGTGGGTACGGAAAGTATTCAGACTTTGTGTCATTGCATCCATTTGCCAAAATCAAAAAAGTTAATTTTATTTCTCATTAATGTACACTCAGCACCCCATCTATGAGCACCACCCCAAATATGAGTGTCACTTTGCACTTTGCAGTGACACTCATATTTAACTCACATGCTGTCCATTTCTTCTGATCCTCCTTGAGATGGTTCTGCTCTTTCAATGGAGTCCAACTGTGTTTAATTAAACTGATTGGACTTGATTAGGAAAGGCACACACCTGTCTATATATGACCTTACAGCTCACAGTGCATGTCAGAGCAAATGAGAATCATGAGGTCAAAGGAACTGCCCAAGGAGCTCAGAGACAGATTTGTGGCAAGGCACAGATCTGGCCAAGGTTACAAAAGAATTTCTGCAGCACTCAAGGTTCCTAAGAGCACAGTGGCCCCCATAATCCTCAAATGGAAAAAATTTGGGATAACCAGAACTCTTCCTAGACCTGGCCGTCCAGCCAAACTGAGCAATCGTGGGAGAAGAGCCTTGGTAAGAGAGGTAAAGAAGAACTCAAAGATCACTGTGGCTGAGCCCCACAGATGCAGTAGGGAGATGGGAGAAAGTTCCACAAAGTCAACTATCACTGCAGCCCTCCACCAGTCGGGGCTTTATGGCAGAGTGGCCCAATGGAAGCCTCTCCTCAGTGCAAGACACATGAAAGCCCGCATAGAGTTTGCCAAAAAACACATGAAGGACTCCCAGACTATGAGAAATAAGATTCTCTGGTCTGATGAGACCAAGATTGAACTTTTTGGCGTTAATTCTAAGCGGTATGTGTGGAGAAAACCAGGCACTGCTCATCACCTGCCCAATACAATCCCTACAGTGAAACATGGTGGTGGGAGCATCATGTTGTGGGGGTGTTTTTCAGCTGCAGGGACAGGACGACTGGTTGCAATTGAAGGAAAGATGAATGCGGCCAAGTACAGAGATATCCTGGAAGAAAACCTCTTCCAGAGTGCTCAGGACCTCAGACTGGGTCAAAGGTTCACCTTTCAACAGGACAATGACCCTAAGCACACAGCTAAAATAACAACGGAGTGGCTTCGGAACAACTCTGTGACCGTTCTTGACTGGCCCAGCCAGAGCCCTGACCTAGACCCAATTGAGCATCATTCCCAAGAAGACTCATGGCTGTACTAGCTCAAAAGGGTGCTTCTACTCAATACTGAGCACAGGGTCTGAATACTTATGACCATGTGATATTTCAGTTTTTCTTTTTTAATAAATTTGCAAAAATTTCTACATTTCTGTTTTTTCTGTCAAGATGGGGTGCTGAGTGTACATTAATGAGAAATAAAATTAACTTTTTTGATTTTGGCAAATGGCTGCAATGACACAAAGAGTGAAAAATTTAAAGGGGTCTGAATACTTTCCGTACCCACTGTATGTATTCTCAATTGGGTGGTTCTCCTCAGGTGTAATTTGGTAAGAAGAGAAAATGGATTGCAATAAAAATGCTTTTAAAGCCCCTACAACTATTTAGCTCATACATTTTTACATCATTCAATGTAATTACAATGTTTGAGAGCAATTTGACTGTTTAAAGTTTAATGCCTCTGAACATTTACCTAGACGCCCCAACATTCTCACACTGATGCCCCAACATTCTCACACTGATGCCCTTGCAATCTGCTACTTCAGCAAGTGGGTTGTGGGATCACTGTCACTTATTTTTTAACAGTGGTCTCCAAACAGCAGGTACTAAGGTCCAGACCCATACCCAAAGCCACTGTTGTGGCATGGAGACCAAAGTAGCAAACATTTTGTGAAACAACATGGCTAAATGTTGGTCAGGGATAACTGTGTTTGCATGTCTGTGGACAGACTCTTGGCTGCATGGCTGGATGGTTCCCTGTCTCTCAGTCCTGGCATCAGAGGCAAGACAGCATGCATTCCACTATACTTCTTTTCATTTAGGCTCACAAAACATCAGCTAAATCCTACAAGATCATGTCCTGAGGCTGGAATAGGTTATGATCTGTAAAATTATACAGTAGTTTAAAAGAAGTTTTTACCCTGGTGTCACTTCCTTGACTGACATTTAAGTGTTTCATGTGTTGCATTTTAATGGTATAGTATTAATTAAATAGCAAACTGTTGAACAAAATTCTTTATACTAGGTCTTCATGGGATTAGTGATCACGACCCAGGACCAATACATACATATGAAATATGAATATCACAACCGTAGGCACATAAACATTCTGAATTATTTTGTGAAGCTTTTGGACATCTGTAACTGCTTTTTCAATGCACTTTTTAGTCTTAAACAGTAAATAGAGGGCAAAAGCCTGGTTTAATCTCATACACTATATGTAAAGAATATGAGCATTAATACTATACAAAATACTTAAATTTGTTTAATTGTGACAAAAGATTGCACACTAATCTTAAGCAGTAAAATAAAATATGTTTTCACATTTAAACTATAAATTTACAATATAACACAATGAAAACATAATGTGGTATATTATGATTGTATTGTGATTTGGTGCTATACAAATAAAAATGAATTGAATTGAAATTATATTAGCTATTTCACTATGATATGATGACTGAAGTTATAGTTTATTCTTATTTATTATTATTGTAGGAGAGTCTCATGGGGGATTGTGCAATGATGTTGGTGTGCAGTCGTGCATCATGTAGCAATTTCAAAGCAGTTTTATTTGTGATATAGCCTGAGGATTTCTGGGGTTTGCTGGTGAGAGGTTTGGTTGGCATGAACATTAACACAATACATCCAGAAAAACAGATCACACACATACAGACACTATACACATTTTTGCTGGTAAGCACAGCTTGTATGCATGCACAATTGAGTAAATCGCAGCATGAAGGATGTGGTTTTACTCATTCTGTGTAGAGGAAAACACCTCTGATGTTTGTTATTCACCTCTAAGAGTTTGGAACAAAAACAGCAGTTGTGTACCACAGTTGGTTTCAGTGCTGTCAGTGATGTCAGCTTGGTTTGTATCAGCCATGAAGGCAATAAGTCATGGCTTTGCAAAAAAAACAGAGACAACCCAACTATTTAAATAAAATGAAAGTGAAATACTGTGTCTGCTGCTAAAACTGCAGAAGACATAGTATGCGCCTACTGTGACTTGTAGTCACAGTGGGTTTCCAATAAAATAATGCTCACTGAGTGAATATCTAGGAACAGCTATTTAGCTATTTTACAGCTCAGTTTTTATCTTTTTCATCTTTAATACAAATTATCTTGAATGTGGGTACCTGGACAGAAAAATAAATCTAGCAGGTATCCTTCAAGTGAACTGAGAAAAAAATGAAGCAACAAAGAAAAGGAAACTTTTTTTTGAGCTAGCATCTCATCTCTCTATTTTACTCAGTGTCAGTTAAAAAGCAGTCACAGAGTACCTGCAGAGTAATTTACAGTGTTTACATGGCAGCCAACAGATCAGATGATTTAATATTATCTTTGCAATTCCCACCTTCAGTCGTCCAATCACCTGTTTGGGAAAATGGGCCATCAGCTGCATTTTTGTGCAAAAGTGTTTACAGATGATAAATAAAATGGGCAAGAAACTACTATTGTAATGGATTGATGAATAGTTATGTTACATTCTGCCATCTGACAACAATGTACACAGCTACAAATATTATGGGTATCTGTTCTGTGTACCTGTTCTGTTCTGTTCTTGTATAACTCAACAGATTCTGCCTCTGACCCTGTGACATATTTTAGGTAGTTGTACCACACTTTTAAAATCATATTCCCACAGACAACATATAAGCTATATAGTCTATATAAAGCTATATAGTCTACATAGTATTATTAACTATTAATATTAATAACTCCTGCTGATTAACTGACTGCTGGCCTTAGACTGAATGTTTTTTTTTAAACCTGTTCTGTTCAGCTGCTTGGCACACAGTATTGAGGATCTGGATGCACTTTGGAACAAACAGAGTTGCTTTTCCAAGAGTTGTTCAACCAACTTCGCTTGTTGACTAAATCTTGTTTGTTTTGATGATGCCAGCTACAAGACACATCAGGGGTGAGGGGGACAGAAGGGATAGGGACAGAGAAAAAGGCAGATAATAGAAAACAACTGCAGTGATGCATATACAATATAAATAATAATAATGCTTATACTATGTCAGCATAGTATTGTTATCTGTTGAGTGTTATCTGTCACAGATAACAGCAATACATTACTGTTGTCAGTGATAACAGTGAAATACAATATTAATAATAATAGTAACAATAACAATAATATAACTATATGTTAATACAATTTAGTGTCAGTCATGATACACTGATGACAACTACGATAAAATGTGAATGTGCACATGAGTATATATATATATATATATATATGTGTGTACGTGTGTGCAAGTTTGGTACTGAATGTTATACACAGCAAGAGCAGGAGGCCATCACACGGCTAGCCTGGCACCTGCTGCAGACAGGTGCATGCCCAGACAGCTGGGCAGTGCAGAAGGACAGCCAGCAAGCAGAGGTGGAAGGCCCAAACAAGAGCCTACAACATCCAAGAGAGAGAGACCACCGCTTTCCCCAGGCCACTTACCTCTCACCACCAGAGCAGGGGTAGAAGACAGGTGGGCCTTTTTTATCAGTGGATAACAGGTGAGTCTTATTTGGAAGAAAAAAAAAAATCAGGAATAGGCTTACATTATGTTTGGCAAAAGGCTAAATTGTAATCTGCTGTTACTTCAGAAAGAAAACATGAAAGGTTCCCACACATCTGAAAAAATGAATGTGACCAAAGTTCTCACACATCTAAAGGTATATGCGTAACAGAGAATTTCCACACATTTGAAACTGTGATTGCACCTCCATAACTAATTTAAGCACTGCTGATACATCTTAGCGTTTCATGAGTCAGGTACCTGCAATTTCTCTTTAATGAACACAGAAATTCATATGACAATATAGATAAAATGCACTTAAAGAATATGCAATTAACAAACAATGCCATGCAAGGCTGGTAAGCAGAATTGGAGGGGGTTTTTTTGCCAAACTATTGTATCCTGAATTTCCCTTTGGGGTTAGGTTTTTTAATTGCTAACAAGCATCAGTCAATACTGAAGGCACTTGTTCAAGACTCTAGATACAGGCTACCTTACCAACATGCATCTAATCTCACCAACAAAACTTGTTTAAACCACCAAATTACTCTATACATGTCCACAGTAAGGTTTAATCCATCCATCATTGGTACCACCAAGTCCAGTTCATGGTTGCTGTGGCTTGGAGCCGATCCCACCTGACACTAGTTGAGAGCTGGGGTAAACCAGGGACAGGTCTCCAGTTTATCAAAAGATTGACAAATTGGCAAACAGTCTCAGTCACTTTCACACCTATGGGCAATTTAGAGCCATCAGTTAACCTAACCTGCATGTGCTTGAAATTTACCAGTATTCTGTTTTGTATGTAATTTTAACAGTTTTGAGAACAATGTGTTTGCATTTGAAAAATATTTAGTATTTTGCATGGTGTAGTATGAATGAGATAAGAATGAACTTTGGAAGCATTTTGTGTGAAAGCAATAAAAAATTATTCTCAATTTGGTCCACATATACTGCTGACTGTGTGATTTTTTTGACCAATTTTGACCAATGCATGTTAAGAACCAAAAAGATTGTAATAAAGTCTATCTATCTATCTATCTATCTATCTATCTATCTATCTATCCATCCATCCATCCATCCATCCATCCATCCATCCATCCATCCATCCATCCATCCATCAGCTGAAGATGGTTGGAGGCAGGAAGAAAAAAGGCTCAGAGAAACTGGCAATTGAGGGTATATTTAGGAAGTCAGCTCATAGTGCCTCAGGGGATAGGCTAGTTAGTACCAGTCTAAGACCAGATCTTGTCTTAACATTAGAGAGGAAAAAGCTTAGGTATAAAGAACTAGCTATGGAGGCAGAGCACCGTGGTTGGAAATTTAGGTTTCATCAAGTCGAGGTTGGTTGAAAAGAGTTTGTTGGAAAGTCAGTCTTTTCTCTTTTGAGCAAGTTGGGTATAGATGGGTGGAGCCTGAAGCAGGTACTACAAAATATGGCTGACAGTGCAGCAATCTCCAGTGAATGGCTCAGGAAAAGAAGAAAGGTGTGTCAGTGGGGCAGGGATAGGTAAGGTCTGGCAACTGGGTTGTCTTGTTTTCTATGATGCTGTCCAAGCCAGCAGAAGGCTGGCAGAATATTTATGTGCAGCATGGGCCAGGTCTGAGGCCTATTAATTAGCTTGTTGCTATTAGCCAAGTCCTATTCAAATATTTATTACATATGACAGGTCTGTAGAGTGCTACTAATTTATCTTGCTGCTATCAGCTCAGTTTTTGTTTTTCCTGTGGCTGAACAGGCTGTCCAAGCCAGCAGCAATGTTTAGTGTTATTACTAATTCCAATTCAAGTACAACAGTGATGTTTGATTATTTTATTTGCTGTAAAGTAAGAGGCCTCTTGGTTTGTTTTCGTTTTTCTCTACTCTGAGCTGTTGAGTCAGCTAGGCTAGTTTGGGGGTGTGGGTGTGATCCTCACTGCTACATTTCTCTTGAGGTGTTTCTGGGATGCTGGAATACACTGGCGTGTTTTGTCAGTGTTGAGGGACCAACTCAATGAAACACTATTTTTGAGAGGGTGCCTGCCTGATAACCCTGTAGAATTGCCTGCACTCACACCCACACTCTATTTGGCTTGTGGATTTAGTCCAAAATATTACTGAGAGTCCCCAAATACTGTGTCCAGTAGTAGTAGGGTAGTGAAGAGAGGGACGGAAAGCTACACAGAATATAATATGCAACCAGGTTTAAGATATGATAAGAGTTGGGGAATGATCATGTCATGGGGAACTGAAGATTTATGACAGCATGCCCTAAAAACCCTCTGTGGGACCATATGACAAGGTAATCTAGATAGGGAGCTTCCATAGGAAAGTGCACCCATTTCTTGGTAACTATATTGGCTGGTCTGTTTGTACACTATGTACAGTATATCAGCATATATTTGCATGCACTTCCTGAAAGTAAATGGGTTACTCTTGGCTTTCTGCAGTGATTATATTTCCAACATCATGCATATCAAGAAACAAGTTTATCTAATGGTGTTAGAGGATTTGAGAAATATGATTTCTCCAGCTAGATTATTCAAAAAGTTAATGCATGTAAATTTGGGGTAAAATTTTACACTCCTATGAGGCTGTGCTGTAATTTATCTAAGTTAAACATATTTAATTATTGCAGAGAAGTATCTAGCTAACACTTAACAAGTCTTTATTCATATTTATGCTGTTAGATTACTTTAAAGGGAATACGACTGAGCTTGTTGATGCAGTGGGTCAGATTTATGATCCTCAATCAAATGTTCATATCGTGTTCAACCACACTAGAAGACAAACATATTTATAAATGGTTTTAGGTACCGGTGAAAAACTGGCTAGCCAGTCATCATAAAGAAGAATGAGATGCAATAATATTCTATATATGATCATAAATTAGAATTTGAGTGAGATCATAAAGTCTCTTGAAATGTTGCATTTGTTACAATTACAATTGAATTGTTGCACTTGTACAAAAAAAAAAAACAAAAGAAAGAGTTGTAGTAATGATAAAGCAGAAAGCTTGAGTACATGAAGTTCAATTCACGGCTGAGTTATTGCACCTGAACCTTTAGTAGTTAGGCAGAAACATTTCACCACTAGTCAAGTCGTTTCTTCAGTCTAATGGGAAGTTGGTTATAGCTCTAAAATTATCCTCCATGTTGCTTTCACTCCACCCTTAGCCTGAATAGGCTTGTTAGGTGAACCGTAGAAGAGAGCAAAAGTGAGGGTCCTCAGGATTTAATAGTCAACTCTTGTAACTCCTCTGATCCACAAACTGGGTGTAGAGTGTGTCCTCCCTGCAGGACATGTGAAGAGTTTTAGATTGAAGACAAGTCATCTCTGAGCCCTCTGCCCCTGTTAAGGGATGGTTTTCCCACTTGAACATGTACTTTCTTGTTTATGATATACTGATTTAGGAAGTTTTTTCCTACACAGTTTGTATATTTTATTTTGTTCACAATCTTTTATGTATTATTTCAAATATTTTCAGTACAGTATACAGTATATGCAGTAAAGGGGCTATACAAATAATGTGTATTCTTATTTTATTGAGTTGGTTCCTACTTAAAATTGGGGAAGAAAAAAGAATTAAGAATATTATATTCTCGTGATTTGGTGAGTAATTTGGTGAGGAGGGAGGAGCTTTCCAGAATGACAAATATGATATGAGTATATGAGCTATACAAACTAACTTATTAGAAACGTAGACAGATAATGAGAAGCTAGAGTGGGTAGTTGTGACACAGTGGAACACACACATATAGGCCCCAAGGCTACAGCAACAATCCTGTTTAAAGTAGTGGGTGTTCTTCACACCACTCCATTTAGATGCCCCTCTCCTTTCATGAAGTCTTTAAATGACCTGTTTTATTGGTGGGGCATAATTAGCTGACTGGGGGAGCACAAGATAGCAACGTCTGTACCACAGTGGATAAAAATTAGCCCATTCAGTTTCATCTCTGACTGATGCTTATGCACATACATCAATGCTCTAGACACTTTTTTATTTGCATCATTATTATTATTGGTTTCTTCTTTTGCCAATCTGCTGTTTGTAAGTAACAAAATAACAGCACTTCAAAGATGACATATTATTTTTCTTGTGGATGTGATAGTGATACAATTGTTGAACTACTGTGCACAGCAACTTTGATAATACAGTGCATTCAGAAACTAAATTTATTAAAAAGGAAATACTGAAATATCATATTTGCATAAGTATTCATTTCTATAACTCAGTACATAGTTAAAACAACTTATCAGTAATTACAGCCTTGAGTCTTTTTGGGTATAACGGAACAAGCCTTGCACACCTCAGCTGGAGGATTTTCTGTCATTCTTCTTTGCAAACCCTCTCAAGCGCAGTCAGGTTGGATGGGGACCGTCAGTGGACAGTCATTTTCAGGTCTCTCCAGAGATGTTTGACAGGGTTCAAGTCTGACTGGGACACTCCAGGACATTCACCAAGTTGCCCCTAAGCCACACCTTGTCTTGGATATGGGCTTTGTGTTGTTGTCATATTGGGAAGGTGAACCTTTAACCCAGTCTAAGGTCCTGAGTGCTGGGGAACAGGCCTTCATTGAGGATATCTCTGTATTTTGCTCCATTCAGCTTTCCCTCAACCCTGACCAGTTGCCTAGTCCCTGCTGCTGAAAAACATCCCCACAGCGTGATGCTGCCACCACCATGCTTCATTGCTGGTATGGTATTAGGCAGATTAGTGGTGCCTGGCTGTGTCACATACTTAGTTCTGACAGGAACTAGCAAGAGAGATCATATTTCTCCTATACTAGCTTGTCTTCATTGGCTCCCTGTAAAATCCAGAATAGAATTTAAAATCCTTCTCCTCACATACAAATCGCTTCATGATCAAGCTCCTTCATACCTTAAAGACCTCATAGTACCATATTATCCCAATAGAGCACTTTGCTCTCAGAGTGCAGGTCTACTTGTGGTTTCCAGAGTTTGCAAAAGTAGACAAAAGACACTCTCTGTAATTTTAAGGCTAGACTTAAAACCTTCCTTTTTGACAAAGCTTATAGTTAGGGCTGGCCTCAGGCAACCCTGAACCATCCTGTCGAGGCAGATGGCCGCCCAAATGGTTCTGCTGGAAGTTTTTTCTTCCATTAAAAGGAGTTTTTGCTTTTAAATGTCTGAATGGTGTTGTCCCGCCCAACCTCTCTGAGCTCCAACCTGGTTACTCAGGTTGGCTGACCAGCTGCTCCTGAGTGTACCAAAAGTTAAAAGTAAGCTCAGAGGGGACTGATCTTTTGCGGTGGCAGCCCCCAAACTGTTGAATGAGCTGCCTTTACATATTAGACAGGCCTCCTCATTTACCTGTTTTAAAATCTCTTCTTAAAATCCACCTGTTCTCATTGGCCTTTGAAACAATCTAAGATGTTGACATTATTTATCTAATTTTATTTATTTTATCTGTTGTATGCTTTACTGTATACTTTTCTCAACTTTAGTTGTGTTTTTAAAATGCTTAATAAAGTTGCAGTTGCAGTAATTTGTTTCCATGATTTGCTCATGCAGCAGTCTTACACAGCTACTTCACTAGATCCAACTAATTGATGAAATTTGTTGCCAACTGATTGATTTTTAGCAACTTTATCGATTATCAACACTATAGCACACTTCTTTTACTAAAAGAAACATACCTAATTTATACTGACTACCACAGGCTTTTCAAATGACTTCTCTCATACAGGAACACAAGGCATCCAAGCACTTTATCTGCTTAGGCTATGCTGCGATGGTCACTCTGTCTCATAGCACCTTTAAATGAATTACCTGTCTTACCAAATAAAATAATAAACTAAAATAGCTTTACGATGTTTCATAAAGGTGTGCCTTGATTGTTGATGTTGATGTCTTGATAACATTGATAATGTAAAATAAATTTAAATACACCACAATTTAAGATTCTATTCATATCATGACATGTACTCATTGTGTAATGATTTTTCAAATCAGTGCTCCTTTAGCTCCTAATAGCCCTTTTAATCACAGTTTACACCATACTCATAGTGATGTTACATACAGTACACCCAATACTAGCAAAAGAGATCATATTTCTCCTATATTGGCTTCTCTTCATTGGCTCCCTGTAAAATACAGAATAGCATTTAAAATCCTTCTTCTCACATACAAATCCCTTTATGATCAAGCTCCTTCATACTTTAAAGACCTCATAGTACCATATTATCCCAATAGACCACTTCACTCTCAAAGTGCAGGTCTACTTGTGGTTCCCAGAGTTTCCAAAAGCAGAATGGGAGGCAGAGCCTTTAGCTATCAGGCTCCTCTCCTGTGGAACCAGCTCCCAGTCTGGGTTCACGAGGCAGACACTCTCTGTACTTTTAAGGCTAGACTTAAAACCTTCCTCTCTGACAAAGTGTATAGTTAGGGCTGGCTTCGGGTAACCCTGAACCATCCCTTAGTTATGCTGCTATAGGACTAGACTGCCCGAGGACCATTGGTGCACTGAGCTCCCCTACTCCTCCCCTTCTCTTTTCAATCTTTTCTCTTCTCTTTTCCTCTCCTCCCACCTCACATGTATATTCCACCACTGAATGTCACTAACCTTGTGCTCTCTCTCTCTCCCCTAGTTTGTGCTCTCTCCCCCTCTCTCTGTTCTCTTTCTATACCTTCTGCAGGTATCCCCGGTCCTGGAGCTGTATATCGCTGATGTGCAGTTACTGGCCCCACCAACGTTCAGTGTCTATTTGTTGTTTATTGTTGATGTTCTTTTCTCTCTGCGCTATCCACTCACCCTAACCAGTCGAGGTAGATGGCCACCCAAACTGAGCCCTGTTCTGGTGGAGGTTTTTTCTTCCATTAAAGGTAGTTTTTCCCTCTCCACTGTCACCAAGTGCTTGCTCATAAGGGATTTGTTGGGTTTTTTGTTTTTGTAAAGTGCCTTGAGATGATTTGTATTGTGATTTGGCGCTATACAAATAAAATTGAATTGAACTGAATTGAATTGAACAAGACAAAGTGTGACTGTGTTTTAATGCTAGTGGAGGTTTGCAAAGCTACAAAGCTGCAAAGGAGACGTTGAAGTCCACCATAGTTGTTAATGTGCTTGGATTACAGGGAAACTAGAGACATATCCAGATGTATATAGTGAAGCAATTACATGGTTCTGTGGTGGCTGTCTAACGTGTGGAAAAGAAAAGTTGTTGGAAGGTTTACTCCAAACTAGTCCATAGTTTGTGTTGGTCGAAAAGGGCTATATGTTCCCCAGCTACTCTGTGTCTATGTGCTGTTTAATGCTGAGCAGGAAGTGGAGATTTTTAGAGCCTTTAGGTGAAAATAAGTTAAGTTGAGGGGTAGTAGGCTAAATGATTTGAATGTCATTACAAGGCTGCTGAAGAGTAAAGGTCTCTGTAGAATTATCCTAGTCCATTCTAACTGACAGTATCACATGCATGATTTTTTTTTATTTTTATACTAAGTAGTTTTCTCCTCCTTTCAGTCTTTGTTTCTCTTTACTGGGCCAACAGAGATGAAAGAGACATCAGTCTTCTCATCTAACATTGCAAAAAAGTATGATTGTTCAGAGACGTTTTTGTCTTTCTGTCGTCTGCACAGCTGCAAATGAATTACAGTATCTCATCTACATCTGTAGGTGGTTTATGTTGCAGTGCATAGGTGTCAACCAGAAGTAACTTAAGTGTAGTGGAGTGTGTGATAAAACCTCTTCTGTGGTTTCTAGACCACGTATCCTGCTGCAGGTATGCTAATTAGACCGGCATATGGTCTCGCATACCACATTCATACAGATAAATTCTCTGAAATGTACCTGAGAGCACATGTGCACAGACACCCACATATAGGGCCTTCCTCTGTTTCTTCTTAATCAGACTCACATACTAGTGAAGTGTGAATAGACACTATGAAGCCAACAGCTCTGACTGCAATCAGCACCCAACCACAAGCTCACCACCAGTCAAAGTGAAAAACCCAGGTTTTAAACAAGGTCCGGAAACAAAAACCTTTTGAATCATCAAAATCATTGTCTTATCACAGCTAATTTTGGTCAGTCACAAAAGTTTTTTCTTTAACATTGTAGCAAAGAGTGAAACTAAGAATCCATACCATTCTTTGCTGTTTTTCTACAAATTTTAGTTTAGCTATTTTTTATAAAAATAAAATTATTAACTGTAAATTCAGTAAAATTGTCCACTTGAGATCATCAATTGTCTGACAGGTCTAGAGCACTTGTGCATCTATCAGAATATTGGTTAATACCTCAAATTAACCAATATAACAGAGACGAAAGAGACCTGATATTTAATAATCCACATCTTACTGTTCTGTCTCTCTGTTCAATAAGAGGAGTAGTCTTAATTTTTATTAGGTTTTTTTGAATAACTGCTTGTGTTAACTTCTGATTTATATCATTTAGATGTTTGAGGAGCAGACACAGTCTCTATGGGGTTTGGGGGGAGTGACAGCTCTAAGGAAACTGCAGAGAGGCGTTTTAGACTGAGTCTCTGCGTCCTGGTCCCGACTCTGGATTGTCAAACTTCAGGGTGACTAATAAACTCGGTCAGATTTCTAGAGATGAGGGCCGCACCATCCAAAGTAGGATGAATGCTGTCCTTCGCTACCAGGCCGGGTTTTCCCCAGAAAGTGGTCCAATTGTCTATGAAGCCCACATTGTTTGCTGGACACCACCAAGACAGCCAGCGACGGAACAACGGCATGCGGCTAAACATGTCATCTCTGGTCAGATTGGGGAGGGGCCCAGAGAAAATTCTGCTTAGGAGTATGTTTCTGTTGAACCATCACCCAGACTAATTCTCCTGCTGCCCTTGGACAGTTAACAGAACTTGAGCTCGGTGGCTCCACACCTGCTAAAGGGGCTAGGCTAGCTGGCTGATACACTGAGCAGGAGAGAGAAGGAGAGGGAGAAGCCATGCTACTAGCTAGCTAAGCTAATTGGTACGCTAACGAGTGCTAAGTCTGGAAATAGCAGTAAATACCGGTCAAAATAGAAAGGTACTTGACTAGTACAAGAATGTGTAATTAATGAATTGTTCAGAAAGTTTAGTTAGGTGTGTTAGACTAAAGCTAGTCTGTTGCTAATCGGTAGACGAGCTATAGAGCACACACAGCACAACATGCTTGCAACGGGAAGTGAATTCACTTACCACAAAACAGTATCCCCCAGTAGGAATGGAGTGATGCAGGAGACTCTTCATGCTCTCCTTAGTTGGAGAGAAAACCAATTCTTCAGGAAGTCAAAAAGGCAGAGTACTTTTCTGTGATAATGGACTGCACGCCAGATATTAGCCACAATGAACAACTACCCTTGGAGTTTTGCATTGTGAATTGTCAGTCACTTGTGGGAGCAAATATTGCAGAACACTTTGTTGGATTTGTCAATGTGAATGATACCACAGGGAAAGGTCTGTTTGATACCCTAATTGAGCATCTTAACAGTTTCAGATTGAATATTTCAGATTGTTGTGGTCAGTCCTACGATGGGACACAAGCAGGGAGTCCAGAAAAGACTGCTTGAGATCAACAACAAGGCTCTGTGTGTTCCCTGCAGCAGTATTCACTGAACTTGGTTCTGTTGGATGCTGCCAAGTCATCTGTGCTTTCTGTGACATTTTTTGGCATTCTTTAGCGTCTGTATAACATCTTCAGCTCATCAGTACAACGCTGGTCAATCCTGCAAAACCATGTGCAGCTCACTGTCAAAAACCTGTCAACAAGATGGGAATGTCACATTGACAGTGTGAAAATACTATATCACCAATTGCCTGAGATGGTAGAGGCTTTAGCTGCACTTGGTGAACATGCAGCAGAAAAGAAGGATGGAGAGACACTGTCTGCCACAGACAGTGTCTCTCCATCCTTCTTTTTCTCCAGGAGTACAGAGATGGTGGACTTTCATCAGCTCAAACAGATGTAAAAGAAATTGCCCTAAAGATGCAGATAGACATGACATTTCCTGTTGCACGACAACAGAAAACAACTTGCATGTTTCTTTATGAGGGAAAAGAGGAGGCTCAGTTCACACCAGAGGAACAATTCAAGCAAGATTTTTTTCTTCTGCTGCTTGATACAGCACTTACTAGTGTCAGTGAACAGTTCACACAAATTTACTATTTTTTTTCTCTGTTCGGATTTCGATATTCGGCTGATAACATGAAGGCAGTTCAGGAGGGCACTCGCTACACCTGCAGAGATGTTAGATTATATCTACATGGAGAATCTTTTGGAGCTTTATGGCAATTTAAGCATTGCTTTGTGTTTACTGTTGATATTGCCTATCACTGTTGCCTCAGGAGACAGGAGCTTCCACTTTGAAGCAGATTAAAACCTGCTGTCCCAGGAACGACTGAATGGCTTAGCAATTATTTCCAATGAGCAGAGAGTCAGAAGATCCATGAACATCGAGGAAATAATTAGTTTTGCTGAAGACAAAGTCAGAAAGGTTCAATTCAGCTGAAAGGACTATGTAGATTTTTGAATATGCAAGACAATGGACAAAAGGAAGACTCTTGCTCAAGGTAAAACCAAGATGTTTAACTTTTATAGCTAAAAGGATTCTGTATTTTTTTGAAGACAGTTGACACTTTTTTTGGACACTTAAAAAAAATGTATGTCTTATACCAAACTCTAGACAATTCTGTGCGCTGTTATGCAGTTCAAAGTACAATAAATCCAGTTTTATATGTCTCACTTCATTCTATATATTCAATATTACTGGGGGGGGCCCCAGATCCTCACTTTGCTTAGGGCCCCCAACCTCAGCATTGGTTTACTCATGGCAGCAGGTCGCTCATGGAGGTGGGTTGCTCATGGCGAGGGCCGTTCACCGCGGCTTACGACTATATTTTTTATTATGATTTGGTGCCATACAAATAAACTGAATTGGCTGTACAAATAACTGTATTGTGTAGCCAATACACATTGTTCTGTGGATATTCAATACACAATGCAAACATTCAGTCTATGCTAGAAAAAGTATGGGCAACTCTAGACTTCTGACATCAACTAACCAGCAGTCCAGTCAAAGAAAGCAGATTCAAAGTGTGTGTTAGAGCTACTGTGAAAAAACACACAAAAATTATGTTTGTTATTCACCAGAAGCATCAAATAGCTACAACTGTAGTAATTTTAACTCAACTGGTTAATACTAAGCATGGTGAAGTCTGGGAGGTAAACAAACACAGGCAGTCAAATGATCAGACATTCTCTTTGAAGATGAATTTAATTTAGTACCACTGCATTTCACCTAAAATTTGTTTCTTCAGTGTAAACTGTTGGATAAGATGAGATAAGATAAGATACAATAAGAAAAGGTAAGATACAATAAGGTAAACTTTATTAATCCTTCAAGTGAAATTAATAGTTTATTCAATTTAGTTCTATTTTATTTGTGCAATGCTTCTGCCTCGACCGGCTCGGGTGAGTGGAGAGTGGAGAGAGAAAAGAACAGGAGCAATAAACAACAAATAAACATTGTGCAGGTTGAGTGGGGCCAGTAACTGTCAAAAGTCAAATAAAAGATAGTACTCATAATTCCAATTAAAGATATCTGTAATTTGACACATTTAAGAGAAAGCTTAAATATCTCTTTTTGGATATCCAAAACTATATTATATTACTAGTCAGAATTCAATTGTAGATATTTGAAATTTGAGGCAGCACAATGGCTTTTCTGTGTGGAGTTTGCATGTTCTCCCCATGATTGCATGGGCTTCATCCCACAATCCAAAAACATGTATGTTGATTGGTGATTTTGGATTGCTCAGTGTGTGTGAGCATGTGTGGCTGACTGTCTCTGTGTGTGGCCCTGTGATGGACTGGTGAGCTGTCCAGGGTATACCCCTGCCTTTCACCCAAAGAGAGCTCGGATAGGCTCCAGCAGATTATCATGGACCTAGATGGGAATAGGTGGGTGTGGATCCATTTGATGCTTTAACGGCTTGCCATAGGGATATCTGCAGAAGGTACAGAGACAGAGCACAAACTAGAGGAGAGAGAGTACACAAAGTTCATTCTAGGTAATTAATAGAAGCTATAACCTTTGTCTTAACATATGATATAGTGGAATCTTCCTTTAACCTCATACTATATACTATGTGTCACAGTAGCTTCAAATGGAGAGACAACTGCCAGCTGTGCTGAGACATTTACAGTGTCAGACAGTATTGAACTGCAGGTCAGACAGGGCTGTGTGGTCAGTCTGTGGACTGGAGAAAATGGAACCTTTCTGACTGGTGCTTTATTAATTTTCCAATGTATGCTTTTTTATTGAATGTGTATATTAAATACTGTTTACTTTCCTCCTTCAGTGTATTCCTTAACAGTGAAATATTTTTTATTGAGCAAAAAGTCACCTGCAACTAAAAAAAAAATTAAGCCAAAACTACATACTACATATGGTATATAACAGCCATAAACCCATTAACCCTTACATTCCAAAAAATCAATATGGCAGTTCCTGGAGATTTCACAACTCAACACATAGCCAGAGTCAAAATTTATTTAAAACCATGTTCCCCTTTAAATGATATATGTACTACCCACCACCTACATGGATTTATACTGTGTCCTCTGTTTTGAACAAATAACTGCAGATGAAAGCTATAGAAGCACATTGTATTCACCAAAAAGTGACAGTGTGACATTTGTATCTCATGTTAATAAGATTAAAGATTATGTAATCAATAATAGGCCTATTATAGACTGGTGAGTTATCCAAGGTGTAACCCACCTCTTGTCCAGTGCAACCTTCTAAGATAAGTGAGTATAGCTAATACAGATGGTTAGATCTGTCGTGGCAAAATACTAGGAGGCAAATCTCAGATTACAGGATGGCAAGTTTAATTGGCAAAAGCAGCAGAGTCACAGTAGAGCATATGAGCTGCAGAACGGGTCAATACCGATTGACCCCGGACAAAGGAGATGACAAACTTTTATATCAACTCAGCAGTATTAATTTACACATCAGAGTCACTCGCATGTAAATCACGCCGGTATGGCAACATACGTAATATGATTAGTGTGTCCATGTGACTACCTGTCTTTTCGTCTGCTTGAATACAAAGCACTGTCAAAAGTCTTTGTTTAATTTACACAGGTCACACAGGGAGGTAGCAGACATACTGTTGCATACACACAGGGAGTTGACAGACGTGATCAAGGTGTAAATGTCCTTCACAAGATCATGTGATCATAATTAAGACAGCTTTTTTCATTATCACATGGTTAAGGAGATAGTAACTTATTTAATCTTAGTTTGACTTGGTTAGTCTGACATATTGGAATTGATAAAGTATTAGTATCCTGAACATTGTTTTTTATTGTCATGTATTATTTATTAAACACTTATCGCAACACACAGGATAACATTATGTGAATGTCATCACATCACAAGTTGAGCTGTCTATGCAGGCCACAGGACAGATTAATTTTGCATATTCATTTGGGACTTACTCTACCTGTGAGGAAGGTTGCCTTGGTTCCAGTCTGTACAAAGACTCTCAAAATGCAAAATTTCAAAGTCATGAATTATTGCATAAACGACCTTCTTTGGTTGAAGAATCCAGCACAGCAATGTTTCAGTAATTTGTGGTTTGAGAACCTTGGTATTCTGGATCTGAAAATGGGGGAGAGAGAGCAATAAGGGCAGAGTTCGTACAACAGCGAGTTCAAAGTGGGAGTACAGTAGAGAACCTGTTCTGCAGCCAGGACAGACTATTTGGACAGCTGGCACAGTTTAATGTTGGAGTGTGACTGAGTTTGTGGTTAAGAGTTTCACATGGAAATTCTGTGGGCCTAGCAATTTCTGTCTGTCTCTGCCATTATATCCGTCTGTCTGCTAGCTCCTCATTTATTCTCTCTCCCTTGTTCTCTTTTCCTTTCTTTTCTCTATACTCTCTTCCTGCCTTTGCAAAGAAAAAAATGTCATTGTAAGTATTAAGGTTTATCTCCATTCCCTCAATAAAAAGGGAGACTGGGTTTTTGGCAGACCATTCCTACAGCAATGTTGTGGCTTTGGCATCTTCAGAAAGAGAGGAGGAAAGAAAGGGTAGGAGAGAAATAGAGGGAGGAAATTGCCTAGGATGTTAGCATCCAGCCAAATTCTTCCAACAGAAATTCAGCTCCAGAAAATTTTAACTCAACCTTATAATCTCATCTTCTAACAGCCCATTGACACTAAGCACTATTACCGTTCAGTTTCTCCCGGTCGTCTTGGTACAATTAAATCCAGGCTTACAAACAGTGTGTATTGTGTACTGCCTACCAGACCCAAGTTTTTTTTTCACTTCATTAAAAACACATACATTATTTCCTCTCTATAATCACTCCATAAAGGCATTTAAATTCCCACAAAATGAAATTTAAAAGATTTGAACCTACAGACTGGTATACAAAAAAGTGTAACAATAATGACTTTTTTGGCACATTAATTATTTAGTATAGTATACATTAATAATAATAATTATTATTATTATTATTAGTATTATAGTATACATTAATAAATTTATGTGTCACAAAAAGTAAATAGCAATCATAAAAAACAATGTTGACTGATGGTAGGATGGTAGGAAAGTAGAATCTTTCAAGGTTTTGTGAAAAATAGTAATGATGCACTTTAAGTGTGAACAGAAATGAACTCACTCACTCACTATTTGGTTTTTAGATGACACTGAAACTACCTTGAACACACATAATCTCATTGAAATGAAACTGTTGTTTAGCAGTCAGTACAGGACTGATTTTCCTGATTTTCATATCAAGATTGATTTTTGTATTGATATTTTCATTTTAATAAGATTCTTCTATGCAACATGTTGAATTTTGACATTTGTATGCTTTTCTCCAATTTAAATACTTTATTTCTCAGTCTCCACCTTTAGAAAATATACATATATATATTTTGATCCATGATCCATTATGATCCACACCTACTGGCTAAAGAAGCTAATTGCCCTCCATGAGCGCCTGGCAGCTCAAATGAACCAGCTGCTAATGGATGGGACCCACCCAGAGTGGCTAACTGAAGGCAGGACAGTCCTGATCCTGAAGGACCCCCAAAAGGGAGCAGTCCCATCCAACTACCGTCCGATAACCTGCCTCTGCACAACATGGAAGCTCCTGTCGGGCATCATAGCGGCTAAGATGAGTAGGCACATGGCTCAATACATGAGCGGGGCCCAGAAAGGAATGGGTAAGGACACCAGGGGAGCAAAACACCAACTACTGGTGGATAAAGCAGTCGCTCGAGACTGTAAGTCTAGGCAGACCAACCTGTGCACCGCCTGGATTGACTACAAGAAAGCCTACGACTCAATGCCTCACACATGGATCCTGGAATGCCTGGAACTGTACAACATCAATAGGACCCTAAGAACCTTCATAAGGAACTCCATGGGACTGTGGAAAACAACCCTAGTAGCCAACCTCAAGCCGATAGCACAAGTCTCCATCAAGTGCGGCATCTACCAAGGAGATGCTCTGTCCCCGCTGCTGTTCTGCATAGGCCTGAACCCCCTCAGCCAGATCATCACTAAGACTGGCTTCGGATACCGACTGCGAAATGGGGCAACCATCAGCCACCTCCTGTACATGGATGACATCAAGCTGTATGCCAGGACTGAGCGAGACATCGACTCACTGATCCACACCACTAGGATATACAGCAACGACACTGGAATGTCATTCGGACTGGACAAGTGTGGTCGAATGATAACAAAGAGAGGGAAGGTTGTCAGGACTGAAGGAGTTGAACTCCCAGAAGGCAGCATAGCGGATGTTAAGGGCAGCTACAAGTACCTTGGAATCCCACAGGCAAATGGGAACCAGGAAGAAGCCGCAAGGAAAGCAGCCACAGCCAAATACCTACAGAGAGTAAGGCAAGTCCTAAGAAGTCAGCTAAATGGGAAGAACAATGTCCAAGCCATCAACACCTACGCTCTGCCGGTCATCAGATACCCCGCTGGCATAATAAGCTGGCCAAAAGAGGACATAGAAGCCACTGATGTCAAGACAAGGAAGCTCTTCACAATGCATGGAGGACTTCACCCCAAATCCAGCATCCTGAGACTGTACGCTAAGAGGAAGGAAGGAGGCCGGGGACTGGTGAGCGTCAGAGCCACCATCCAAGATGAAACAACCAAGATCCATGAGTACATCAGGAAGATGGCCCCAAGCGATGGAATACTTAGTGAATATCTCAGGCAACAGAAGCCCGATGCAGAGGAAGAAGAGCAAGAACCATCATGGCAGGACAAACCCCTGCACGGCATGTACCACCGACCGATACAAGAAGTGGCTGATATCGAAAAGTCCTACCGGTGGCTGGAAAAAGCTGGACTGAAAGACAGCACAGAGGCACTGATCGTAGCAGCACAAGAACAGGCCCTGAGCACAAGATCGATAGAGGCCGGGGTCTACCACACCAGGCAGGACCCCAGGTGCAGGCTGTGCAAAGATGCCCCTGAGACAATCCAGCACATAACAGCAGGTTGTAAGATGCTAGCAGGCAGAGCGTACATGGAACGCCATAACCAAGTGGCCGGCATAGTGTACAGGAACATCTGTGCCGAGTATGGGCTGGAGGTCCCAAGGTCAAAATGGGACACGCCTCCAAAGGTGAGGGAGAATGACCGAACTAAGATCCTGTGGGACTTCCAGATACAGACCGACAAACAGTGGCCTGTTGAACAAGGCAACATCCACATCAGACAGAAAAACAAGAGACACAGCTGAGCCTCAAGATCCACAGAGGAAAAACCTGGTCATTCCCTAAGTAGCAGGTGTTTCAGAGAGGCTTAAACAGATTTTTGGGAAACATTAGATACCGGTTCACTTTAAACCCACCAACACTCTGAGGCAGAGACTAAAGACTGGACACCAAAACAAAAGAGGAACAATGTAGTATATACCATCCAGTGTAAGGAAGAATGCTCAGAACTGTATATTGGAGGAACCAAACAACCACTTATCAGGACGATGGCCCATCACAGGAGGCACAGCTCCTCAGGACCACAGTCAGCTGTGCACCTCCATTTAAAAGAGAGGTCACTTGAAGGTTATTTGAAGACAGTGATGTACACATTTTGGACAGAGAAGATAGATGGTTTGAGAGAGGAGTCCAGGAAGCTATCTATGTCCAAGTGGAAAAACCCTCCCTTAACAGGGGTGGAGGACATAACCTGTCTTCAATCTACGAGGCTGCCCTTTCATCTATTCCCAGCAAATTAAGGAACAAATCAAATGTCTGCCAGGGAGGACACATTCTTGGTGAATCAGAGGGTCACATGAACCTACTATTAGATCCTAACAACCCTCACCTGAGCTCACTTCTTTTGTTCACCAAACAAGCCTATTCAGGCCAGGTGTGATGTGAAACCAACTCAGGAGTGTGGGTCTAACGACTCTCACCTGATTTACATAGCTCACCTAATGAGCCTATGGGACTAGAGGTGGAGTGAAACCTACCTGGAAGATAAATTGGAGGTTCCATACCAGCTTTTTCTCAGACTGATGAAGCCACTTGGATGAGTGGTGAAATGTTTTGACCTAAAAACTGAAAGTCCAGTTGCCATGACTCAACCTCTACACTCACAGGAGTGTTTTTAGAAAATACACATTAAATGATCAGTCTACATTGATTCAGTATCTGAAGGATGTCACAGTGATTTGTTTTTGATATAGTAAGGTGGTAGTGAGGTCAGGTTTGTGCTATGAAGAAGTGAATTTTGAGGAACCTATGAGCACAGCTGGGTTAGAGAATCATTTCACAGTGGAGGCCCATGCAGTCAACATGACCCAGTCAACAGATTTTGTTCACTGTGGGACGGTTACAGGGCAGGATACTCACTTGGGCAGAGGCAGAATCATCCTCTAGAGTATTAGCTAGTCTCCTAGTTTCCTCTAACTCTTTTGGCATGTTTTTGATCATTCGAACCATGCTGGAACTGCAGCCAAACACCTCCTGGCTCTCCAAGCAGGGGACCAGGATTGTGGTTGATTGAACTTCAAACAATAGCAGCTGATCCAGTGTGGGATGATGTCATATTAAAGGAACTCTTTATCAAAGGAGCAGCTTAAAGATGAGCTAGCTTGTTGAAATGAGGAACCAGACCTGAACTCTCTTGTGTACCTAGCTGTAGATCCAGCTATTTCAGGTACCCAACTCTGCCACACTTAGCACCACTAACTGGAAGATGAGCTCTCCCCATACCTACACCAAGTCCTGCTGATTCCACAGTAGGCTCTGATTTCTTTTTTGTTTCAAAGAAAGACAACACCCTCAGGCCCTGTATAGTCAATACAGCCATGATCCCATACTGTGGCATCACTAATATAACAGTTGAGAACAAGTACCCCCTTTCATTACTCACTTCAGCCTTCAAACTTCTACAGGGAGCTGAATTTCATTGCTCCTTAGTATCTTTTTTGGGTTTTATTATTGAGAGTGGACAGGTGAGAACAGATCCTGACAAGATCCGTGCAGTCATTTGAGTGGCACCAGCCAACCAGTTGGCGTAAGCTAGAGCTTCTACCGCTGCTTCATTAGGGGGTTTGGCAGCATAGTTCAACCCAGGAACTCAAGACGCAGTTTACCTCGGCACCAGTACTGATCCAGCCTGTCCCCAACCACCATTTTATTGTGGAAGTCAACGCCTCTGATTCATGGGTTGGGGCAGTCCTGTCTCAATTTGCAGACTCTGACCAAACGCTCCATCCGTGTGCTTTCTTCTCCAGACACCTCTTCCCAGCAGAAAGGAATTACGATGTTGGGAAGAGAGAGCTTCTAGCCATCAAGCTGGCTTTGGAGGAGTGGAGACACTGGCTGGAGGGAGTGGAGACACTGGCTGGAGGGAGCAGAGCAACCTTTCATAGTCTAGACAGAATATAATAACCTTCCATACATCCAAACAGGCATGTTGGGCTCAGTTTTTTAGTAGGTTTCCTTTTACAGTCACCTACAGACCTGGATCCAGAAACATAAACCCCAGTGCTCTCTCCTGCCGGTTCTCAACCTCCGAGCCAGACCCTCAGCCCAAAACCATCCTTCCTACTCACTGTGTGGTTGCAGGAGTAACATAGAAAATTGAGTCACAGGTTAGAGAGGCTGAACATTTATAGCCAGACCCAGGGAATGGTACAGCTCTTCTATTCCTAGTTCTGTTCATCCACAGGTTCTCAGCTGGGCCTACACCTCCAAGTTTGCTTGCCACCCTGGGATCACTCGCACCATGGACATAATAAGACATAATTTTTGGTGGCCATCTATGATTTCTGACATCCATGAGTATGTTTCTTCCTGCTCCGTCTGTGCACATGGCCTTGGCACCGGGGGGCTCCCATAGGAGGAGGAGCGGGGGGGGGGGGGAATATAAAGCAAAGTCACAGCTTGACTCTAAGGAGATAGTTCGAGCTGGGCCTTCGTAGGAAAAGAAAAGAAAGTAGAAATTGGAGGAACAGGGAACATTCTTATTCTTTCTTTTCTCTCCTTGCACCAAGGAGTCTCGGCTATTTAAGCTACGTATGCAGGCTGGGTCTCACAGCAAGGTGTGTGGTGAGGAGGAGATGGGTGCATTTTTCATAGATTTGAATTTAAATTCTGGATGAAAATCCCGAATTAAATAAAAGAGCTAGCAACTGTCTCTCTACAACCTTAGTAAGCTTCTAGAGCAAGGACATTTCAGATCCTTCTTAGGGAGGAGGGGCGGTAACCTAAAGGAAAATAGCCAGATTGCAGGTATAACACAATAAATGGCAAACAATCTTCAGGTTATTTTTACACACAAACACATGACAGATGACAGTCCCTTCATCTGGTCCAACAGATGTCATGTCTCTGATATGTGATGTGTGGTCTTGTAGATCAAGGCAGAGCCTCCCGTGTCCAACTGAGCAGGTGACCATCAGGATTGGTGTAACACTTTAATCTCAAGGGTGATTGAAAGTTCATTTTCTGCTGGTTCTTCTTGCTCAGTTTGGGCAACCATCTGCCTTGGCAGGTTGGGTTGAGTGGATAGAGCAGGGAGAAAGAACAGCAACAATGACAAGATCTCAAGGTTCAGCTGGGGGTATGAATCTGTGTGGTTTGGATATCTCTGACTTGCTTCTCTGCCTTTTGCAGATGATATGGTCCTGTTGGCTTCATCAAACTGCAACTTTTGGCATGCACTGACACAATTTGCAGCCAAGTGTGAAGCAACTCAAACCTGCAACCTGATACCAAGTTTCTCTACTGTAAAACGGTGGATTGTGCCCTTTGGGTTGGGGGTGAGCTGGTTCCTAATGTGAAGGAATCCTGGGGTCTTGTATAGAACCACTGTGGTGAATAGGAAGCTAAGCTGAAAGGTAAAGCTTTTAATTTACCAGTCTAAAAGAATGAGTTGATAATTTAGTAGATGAAAATGAGATTTATTATTAAGGTGTCACAGCTTAAAGTTATAGATAGGGTGCAGAGTTCAGACATCTGGAGAGTTACTAGCCAAAGAAGCCAGCTGAGGTGAAATTAGGATAGGGTGGGGTAGGAGGCTGGGGGTTGGGTGTATTGGGGGAAAATAGTTGGCATACAATACTGGGAAGAAGGCTTGACTTCCTGCTGCCACCCCAACCAAGGTAGGCAGCTGATAAGGGATGGCTGGTTGGACGTTTTCTTTTTGACCTGTATTTTACTTTTGTAGCAAGAGTAGTAACCTACTGTCGTTACTTATTGTAAATTTATGTCAAGATTTTAAGACACAGATTTAAGAATAGGATCATTGTCTTTTATATGGCCCAACTGTTACTTTTTTGTTTAGAATATTTAGGTGCATCTATGCTGACAACTAAATTCTGTTTTGCAGAGATTTTAGCAAAATAAGCATCCAACAGACAGCAAAATATTAGCATTCATTTTAGTCATGTTTCTGTCTATATGACATCAAATATTCATGTTTTTATCTTTGTTCTGATTGAGCAAAAGTGGCACCGCTGTGACAGCTACAGTACTTTGTTCTTCAGTACTATGCTTATTTTCCCTGGTCTTTGACCAACCCAGAGAGCTTTTTCACTGAGATTTTGGTTGGAGGAACAGCTGGTCTTTATGGAGTTAGCCAGACAAGTATGCAGGAGTGCTCGTCAAGCTCAGACAGCAGGGATTGTGCACTCTGCTTCTGTCTATACACCTAGTGAATGTCTGCTCCCTGGCAAATAAGATGGATGAGCTACTTTAAAGCTACAGCCACAGACCTCAACAAACTCACTGACATCTTACATAAGTTTTGAGAGGACATGTGTGTGCAGACCAAGACCATCTGTGCATACAACAATAAACTATGGCTCACACCCAACCTCAGGAAACTGGAGACCTACAGAAGTGGAGACTGGGCCCTGATCAATCAGACCAGGAACCAGCTGAAAAAGGAGATCAATGAAACTAAGAGCTACAGTGAGAAGCTAAAAAACAGCTTCTCAGACAAGACACCCTTCATCACAAGATTAAAAGATTACAGGTCTCCACCAGAAGCTCATCCAGCTCTCTGTGCCCACCTCTACCTGTCAGTAGACCACAGTCATTGGTCTGATCCAGGACAGTAATGAATCCTCATACAAGCAGGAAGTGGAACACCCTCAATACAAACTGTTTGGTTTACTCCCCTCTGGTTGGCGCTGTATGCCAAAACCCCCAAGCAGAGAGACAGTTTCTTCCCTGAGGCTGTCGCTCTAATGAACTCGTAATGTCACAGAGTGGTAGAAGAAAACACTGTGCAATAACACTATATGCATATTGTGAGATCTGTACCTAAACTAAGGGATCAGATAAAAACTTGCTGTCTTTGCTGAACTTTAATTGACTTGTTGAAACAAAGTTTGCAACTGTCTCCCACTACAAACTTCCACAGAGTTACCCCATTCTGCTAGCTGGGTTGCCATCAACATCAATGTCATTCCTTTTACTGTAAATTTCCTGAGCTAACAAGCAAAATAGGAGATTATCGAACACTGTCACATTAAACACACCTCTCTGAACATTATGGACCATGTAGGCTACTGGGCCTTTTTAGTATGTCTGATCAGTTCTAGTATTTACTTAAAAAACATGGTCTGTTTTGCTCTTGGTATGACAGAAGAGTTAGAGTGAAATGAGGACTGTTTCATAATTCTGATAATAATGTTATGTCGTTTGTACGAGTTCAAAATACCTTTTTCAACAATATTTCATAAACAATGCAGAGCACGTCATGAACACAGCTGTCTCAGTTGATCACCTTTGTGCATTAAGGTTTGGTTAAATATGACTATTCAGACTATTTATAGCACAATATTTCCAAAGGTTCATTTATTTTTAGCGATGCCATTTAAAGAAGGAACCTTGGACTCACATACAGTACATCTAAGTTGATATTTTTAGGATCTAAGTTGATCTTTTTTGGGTTTTATTTTACAGTGGTTACGGAAAGTATTCAGACCCCTTTAAATTTTTCACTCTTTGTGTCATTGCAGCCATTTGCCAAAATCAAGAAAGTTCATTTTATTTCTCATTAATGTACACTCAGCACCCCATCTTGACAGAAAAAACCAGAAATGTAGAAATTTTTGCAAATTTATTAAAAAAGAAAAACTGAAATATCACATGGTCATAAGTATTCAGACCCTGTGCTCAGTATTGAGTAGAAGCACCCTTTTGAGCTAGTACAGCCATGAGTCTTCTTGGGAGTGATGCAACAAGTTTTCACACCTGGATTTGGGGATCCTCTGCCATTCTTCCTTGCAGATCCTCTCCAGTTCTGTCAGGTTGGATGGTGAACGTTGGTGGACAGCCATTTTCAGGTCTCTCCAGAGATGCTCAATTGGGTTTATGTCAGGGCTCTGGCTGGGCCAGTCAAGAACGGTCACAGAGTTGTTCCGAAGCCACTCCTTTGTTATTATAGCTGTGTGCTTAGGGTCATTGTCCTGTTGAAAGGTGAACCTTTGACCCAGTCTGAGGTCCTGAGCACTCTGGAAGAGGTTTTCTTCCAGGATATCTCTGTACTTGGCCGCATTCATCTTTCCTTCAATTGCAACCAGTCGTCCTGTCCCTGCAGCTGAAAAACACCCCCACAACATGATGCTCCCACCACCATGTTTCACTGTAGGGATTGTGTTGGACAGGTGATGAGCAGTGCCTGGTTTTCTCCACACATACCGCTTAGAATTAACGCCAAAAAGGTCAATCTTGGTCTCATCAGACCAGAGAATCTTATTTCTCATAGTCTGGGAGTCCTTCATGTGTTTTTTGGCAAACTCTATGCTGGCTTTCATGTGTCTTGCACTGAGGAGAGGCTTCCGTCGGGCCCCTCTGCCATAAAGCCCCGACTGGTGGAGGGCTGCAGTGGTAGTTGACTTTGTGGAACTTTCTCCAATCTCCCTACTGCATCTCTGGAGCTCAGCCACAGTGAACTTTGGGTTCTTCTTTACCTCTCTCACCAAGGCTCTTCTCCCACGATTGCTCAGTTTGGCTGGACGGCCAGGTCTAGGAAGAGTTCTGGTTGTCCCAAATTTTTTCCATTTGAGGATTATGGACAGAAATGGACAGCATGTGAGTTAAATATGAGTGTCACTGCAAAGGGTCTGAATACTTATGACCATGTGATATTTCAGTTTTTCTTTTTTAATAAATTTGCAAAAATTTCTGTTTTTTTCTGTCAAGATGGGGTGCTGAGTGTACATTAATGAGAAATAAAATGAACTTTTTTGATTTTGGCAAATGGCTGCAATGACACAAAGAGTGAAAAATTTAAAGGGGTCTGAATATTTTCCGTACCCACTGTATTTGTACAATCAGTGTCATGTAAAATAAAAGTGTTTTATATTACTTTTTAAATTTACTTCAGCAAACCATCTTATCATTTTATATTAACTGGGCCATCTGTAATTCTAAACTAGCCATTCTGTTTAGGGAGTTACGTAGGAGCGCAATACCTGACAGGACCTTTTTAGAGGAAAATGTTTCTCTCATTCCTCGGTTTACATTAACCAACAATACCCCCATATTCATAATTTGCTTTGTTCCCAATAGTTGTATGATTATCAGTAGGTTATTTAATCGTTGCATAAATAAATAGAGCCAAACTTCAGAAAAACCTAGTGATATTGACAGATTTTTTTTCAGCAGTGAATTTAAACACAGAAAGCTTTTAATATGTTGCTATATTCAAGCATTAGATTTCATTAACTGCACCATGTGTTAAAATTGCTGCCTCTTTATGTTTTTACCTAAACTTAAAACTAAATTCTCTAACTCTCCACTGTACCAGGAATACAGTTCAGTCAACTCAGCCCACAGATATGCATGGAATCCTCCCCCTCCTTTTCCTACCAGAGTTCTTCTGACTTCTGTTTTCTCCTACATTCCCATTTCCCAACTCAGGATTTCACTCTCACATATCATTTGGCATTCAGCTCACATAAGGTGTTAGAAACATCTCCAATAAATGTTTAAAAGATGGTCATTGTAAGTATACTGTGGTGTAATATGTGAAAATTTGTCTATATATCGTTACACATCAGTATCAGAATCCCTGGTTACTATAAAGCATGTCATAACATATTGTTTTATTCTTGTCCTTTCCTGATGTGATACAGTAAATTTGTTGTAATCTGATGTAATAGAGTACACGCTGTATATAAATGATATGATTATGCTGCTTTGTAATGCATTGTGGGTGCATTGATTTATTTAATGTAGCCACAAATGGTTAGACATAAAGTAAAACTAAAACCTTGGAGTTGAAAAAGCGGCAACAAAGGTTTATTAGCTTTGAAGCTGGGGGAGTGTTAATTACTAAGGGCACCTACAGGCATCATGTGCTTAAGCAAGGAACTAACCTGTCCTGTACGCTACAGTCAAAGAAATGCTAATGACCCACACAGATGAATACTGTGGCTGAACTAGCAGTTTCTTATTGGATGTGTACATTTTAACAAGACAATGTTAATACTGTACTTGAAGATACTTTAACATTAGGAACTTTGTACTCCCACAAATAAAGCTAGAGCACACACCAGGCAAAAAATATGAGCACCTGCCCGCTCCACAGCTCCACTGTGCTCTCTCCAGAGAGGCAAGCCCTCATACTGACCGCGTTCGGCTCCACAGCCAGATAAACAATAACCTGAGCAGGCTGGGGAAAGCTCTTTTTCCAATTTATTGCAAAACCCAGTACAATCAGATGGGACACTACCTCTGTGTTCTGCAGCAATGACTTCTCCCAGGAGTGACCTAGCAACAGCAGGTCATCCAGATAAGACACTTTGAGCATGTGAAAACTTCAGACCAGTATCAATTTGTTAAGCTGTGTCAAATTGAGAATGGTCCTCATCTCCCCTTATTTCTAGGGCACCAGGAAATAATGGGAGTAGAGGCTTGGGTCACATCCTCTGCTTGCAATTTGGGAATAACCCCTTTCTCCAGCAACTGTATTTCCACTTGTGCATGAGCAGAGGAAGTGAGGCAAGTGTTCAGCACCTCGCTGAATGGTGAAAGGGAGGAAGCCAACTCCAGAATATGGCCTCTGTGGATAAGACTGTCCATCCACCAGTTGTTTTTATCTGGCACCAAACCAGGTAAAAATATGAGAGTGCATGAGCCATGGCATTAAGACTCCAAAACCCTCGCTGTTAACCTACCATCACAACAACACCTGGGACTGAGCTGGGAGCAACCCATGGGAAACTTGTCACTATGAGGTGGAAGGGCGAGGGGCCAGAGGTGCCACTTGGGTTTAAGGGGTTACCCTGACATTGGGTAATAATCCCAGTGCTCCTGCCCCCCAACAGAAGGGCTGTGATGGGATGACAGCAGGACACCTCCAGCAGGTGACTCTTCAATAACTCGGGGATTGGAGAGAGGTATGGGGAGGCTTTACAGCCTTTACTACTAACAGAGAAGCCAGGGTTTACTCCCTGCTGTCAAGCTGGTAACCTCGGTGATGGATGGAGACCTGAGCCTTTAGTTTTGCGGGATTGCTAGTTGCAACAGAGAGGTACATGTTGATTGCAGGAGAGTGAGGCTAGAGCCCCACAGTGCGGCAACTGCTACAGGTTGTACCATCCTATCTGGGCATCCAGGGATGACTGGGTCATCTCAGGGAGGAACCGAGAGATCACACTGGTTAGCTACTGTCTGGGATCTCCTGCACAACTGGCCTATAACTGGCAATGAAGTGGAGGTGGCTAGCATGCTAGCGATGTCTGGCTGCTGCTCTGGCTGCCACAGATGGACTCGCTACAGAGCCTTGCACTACTGCAGTCACATGAAGCCATCTTGCTTTGCTCTTGCATCTTGCATCAGCTATTGCTCTTTAGTGCAATAACTGAATGAAAGGAAGAGAAAATCCTGTTTGAACCACTGCTTATATGTCAGTGTTGTTGATGTGATGAGGTCACTTGGCCCACCCCAGGTGGTTGTAGACAACCTTCTCTTCCATGTGGTAGTGTGAGAATGGGATAGGACTAGCCCAGTGAGTTCAGACAGAAGTTTAAGTGTCTGTATGGTTCCATATCATAGAACATATTGTGGCTACAATACAAATATATTGCAAATTAAATGTTAGCATCTTCCCCTCACAATGTAAACACAAGCAGGTTAGCGTAAGGTTCCATAATTTTATATATTATATAGCAAAACTGCTCAAACAGGAGAAAGTGCAATATTGGAGATTATTTTCAGAGGTAAATTAATAATGAGAAGAAAAATTCAAAATGTGTCACTAAGTGCAACATTGTGATTCAATGCATTATAACATAGTTTTTGGGCAAAAGGTAGGAAATGGCTTTTCTTAACAGTAATGAAAATTGCAGAATATTATCAACCTGGTGTTGTCTTTCAATATGTCATGATGTTTAATGATTGTTTTATATTGCTGCTTTTACATTTCTCTGATCCACTTGCAGACTTGATCTGTGTCTGTATGTTTCTATTTCTTCTCCATTGCTTGCTCTCTGTGCTTCACTCTTTCATTCTTTGAGATATTCCAAAGGGACACTTTAACAACGGCTGGGAGAGGCCCAGGTCTTTGCATGTCATGCTCTTAGTGCCAGCTTTCTTCCTCTCTGTTTCTTTCCCACTCTCTCCCTGGCTGTTTTTGACTGTCTCTTGCCCCAAGTGCCTGGCCCTCTGAGCGCTATTGCTCACTCTGAGTCAGTACAGTGTGCCGGCAGGAAACTCAGCCAACTGGGCTTCCTGAGCAAGAAGGAGAGGAAGTGTAGTAATAAGGAATAAGGAAGGGGGTGTGGGTTTAAAAATAACCCGCCTATATAAGCTGAAGCAGGAGCCCACTCTGTCTCAGACACTCTGTGCTTTGACACTGCTCTGATCCAACCAAAAGTTTGCGTCAATTCTCTCTCGCATACACATACACAAAATACACACACGCACCAGTATAGCTTTCCTGCCATGCAGAGGAACATGGAGAAATCTAAGCTGCTGTGTCTAAGAAGATTAACAAAGACATAAACTATATGTGCTTTTATATATATATATATATATATATATATATATATATATATATATATATATATATATATATATATATATATTATATGTGCTACCGAACACACAAACGGACAGCAAAAACTCTGACAAAGGGAGAAGTTCTGTATTCAAGAAATCAAGGTTTGTAGAAGAAACGTATAACTCTGATTAACTTCAGACAATTGGTACTTTTCTTTGTCACGCCATATGATGGACTAAATGAATGATATTAGAGGTCTATATATTTAAGATGCAAGGCTTAAAAACAGAGCAGTCCTTTAAAAGAGCATCAGTATGTCCAGCTTTTGTATCCCTGACACAACACTGCTTTGGACTCATAGCTTTATAATGATTATTTATGCTTTCCATTAATATGCAAATTACACTTCATGCTACAATTTTATCACAAATATGGACAATGTCAAACAGTTGCTGAAATTAATTTGCAACTTTGTATTGTAGCAATATTTCTTGTCATAGAATTACTATTGAACTTTCATATAAACATTTGTTTCAATGGCACAGAAGTTTTAAAAATATAATAAACTGCCAAGAAAAGCAGTTGTGAGCATTTTGGCCAGTAACAGTGCTGAGAGAAGGCTGGATTTACACATTTACATTTGATGCACTTCTAGGCTGTAAAACACATTTTGTAAATTTTTTATATACAAATACTCTGTGCAGTATCATAACATAAACATCCTAAAATAGGTATCCTATAATCCGTTAACCTCAAGCAGGTCAACATTTTAGATATTATCAGCTTTAAAAAAAGTCTTATTTTTAACATTTAAAATGGAAATTAATGGTACATGGATATAAAGATGTGGTGGCAGGGCGTGAGTATGGCAAGGCTGCAGAAGGAGTGGTGGGGAAGCAGCTGAAGGATCAGCCGCTGAATTAAGGACAGGTGTAGGGGATGAATAATCACCGGCTCCTCTTGATACAGGAGGAGGAGAAAGGGAGAAGAGCAAGAGCCAGTCACAAGGACAGCTGGAGCACCAGAGTTTTTGACAAAATAAATAAAAAAAGGTTAACATCTTCACCAACGGTGTCTGTGTGGTTAAGTGGTGCTGCACAACATGAACCTGCAGGTAGCCAGGAGGGCTATAAAAGATTATACAGATTATAAATAAAGTGGAACAATTTATTTAAAGATAAACCTAGAACATTATTTAGTTTCTGTTCCAAAAAAAAGAAAGATTGCAACATTTTTACTGCAAGCAAACAGGCCTGATTAGAAAGTCTATATACTGTACATATCAGTGTAGACACCAAGTGTCATGATCATAGTACTTGAACCAATGTTCCTATCACTGCCACTAAAATGGTACACCTCGGTTTCATACCTTAAAGACCTTATAATATCATATTATGCCCATTCTCAGAGTGAATGTCTACTTGTGGGTACCAGACTTTCCAAAAGCAGAATGGGAGGCAGAGCCTTTAGCTATCAAGCTCCTCTCCTGCGGAACCAGCTCCCGGTCTGGGTTCAGGAGGCAGACAGTGTCTATACTTTTAAGGCTAGACTTAAAACCTTCCTTTTTGACAAAGTCTATAGTTAGGGTTGGTTCAGGTAACCCTGAACCATCCCTTAGTTATGCTGCTATAGGACTAGATTGCCTGAGGACTCGCCATCGGTGCACTGAGCTCCCCTACCTACCTTGTTGTTTATTGTTGCTGTTCTTTTCTCTCTCCTCTATCCACTCACCCGAACCGGTCGAGGCAGATGGCTACCCAAACTGAGCCTGGTTCTGCTGGAGGTTTTTTCTTCCGCTAAAGGGAGTTTTTCCTCTCCACTGTTGCCAAGTGCTTGCTCATAAGAGATTTGTTGGGGTTTTTGGTGCCTTGAGATGATTGTATTATGATTTGGTGCTATACAAATAAAACTGAATTGAATTGAATATGTGAAAGCTTCTGATGCTCATGCAGGAAAACACCAGCCAGGAATCACCCCATGGAAATCAAACACCACTCCATCATGGTTTGACAGACCAAAACATACAGACTCAGCCGATGAAACACACATACAGTTCCATGTAAAACCTAATACTGTCACCATGCTTTCATTGCTGGCACCAGGTGCGGTTCTAGGATGACATCCATAGATGTATGCTGATGTATGGACAGCTAATTTGAGATGGCAAATTTCCGTAGACACTGTGCACATTGAATGCAGACTAAACAATAAAAAAAAGATAGAAAATACCTTATATGACCACCTACGTGTCGCAAGATGTTTCATTGTCTCCTGCCTCTGGTTGACATACATCACAAGCCGTTGCACTTCTAGGGAAGGGCTAGCACACATGCGCAGAATAGCAAAGAGAATAAAAAAAATAAATAATAAGAAAACTTGGATCTTTTTTTTTTTTTTTTTTTTAATCGACATGTCCTGCATTTCTTAGTTATTTTCATTTTTCTTTTAAAAAGTTAAAATTCTACTTTCAATAAATTTTGATAGTTGTTGCCCCCCTAAAGTGATAGATCGCTTGAGGGGGGCTGAAATGACAGACAGAAAAAGGTTTTAGAACTGCCCGTGGCTGGCACAATCAACACAAACAAGAGAGCCCAATCAACGAACAGCACATATCCAGTGTTTGCTGTGCCAGTCTCAATTAAATAAAAATTGTATGTAGCCTGTCTACTCTAAATATTTGTAGAAAGGGGCCCTGAGTTCTTTTTTCTCCTATGGTTACTCTGATTCTCTTAGTAATGTATATCTTGGGCCACTGTAGGTATCTTATTTCTCAAGTAAAGGCCAAATACTACTGAAACAGGAAATAATAAATTATTGAGTGTACCCTTTAAAGCTCTTTAAAAGGCACAGTATTATAGCTATACTGTCAAACACAAAGAATAACACCACTAAACTGTTTTAAAAATAAATTATATTCTCCCATTTCTCTCCAGTTCTGTCAGGTTGGATGGTGAACGTTGGTGGACAGCCATTTTCAGGTATCTCCAGAGATGCTCAATTGGGTCTAGGTCAGGGCTCTGGCTGGGCCAGTCAAGAACGGTCACAGAGTTGTTCCGAAGCCACTCCTTTGTTATTTTAGCTGTGTGCTTAGGGTCATTGTCCTGTTGAAAGGTGAATCTTCGGCCCACTCTGAGGTCCTGAGCACTCTGGAAGAGGTTTTCTTCCAGGATATCTCTGTACTTGGCCTTCAATTGCAACCAGTCGTCCTGTCCCTGCAGCTGAAAAACACCCCCACAACATGATGCTCCCACCACCATGTTTCACTGTAGGGATTGTATTGGACAGGGGATGAGCAGTGACTGGTTTTCTCCACACATACCGCTTAGAATTAACGCCAAAAAGGTCAATCTTGGTCTCATCAGACCAGAGAATCTTATTTGTCATAGTCTGGGAGTCCTTCATGTGGTTTTTGGCAAACTCTATGCCGGCTTTCATGTGTCTTGCACTGAGGAGAGGCTTCCGTCGGGCCCCTCTGCCATAAAGCCCCGACTGGTGGAGGGCTGCAGTGATAGTTGACTTTGTGGAACTTTCTCCCATCTCCCTACTGCATCTCTGGGGCTCAGCCACAGTGATCTTTGAGTTCTTCTTTACCTCTCTCACCAAGGCTCTTCTCCCACGATTGCTCAGTTTGGCTGGACGGCCAGGTCTAGGAAGAGTTCTGGTAGTCCCAAACTTTTTCCATTTGAGGATTATGGAGGCCACTGTGCTCTTAGGAACCTTGAGTGCTGCAGAAATTCTTTTGTAACCTTGGCCAGATCTGTGCCTTGCCACAATTCTGTCTCTGAGCTCCTTGGGCAGTTCCTTTGACCTCATGATTCTCATTTGCTCTGACATGCACTGTGAGCTGTAAGGTCACAGGTGTGTGCCTTTCCTAATCAAGTCCAATCAGGACTCCAATGAAGGAGCAGAACCATCTCAAGGAGGATCAGAAGAAATGGACAGCATGTGAGTTAAATATGAGTGTCACCGCAAAGGGTCTGAATACTTATGACCATGTGATATTTCATTTTTTTGTTTTTTAATAAATTTGCAAAAATTTCTACATTTGTGGTTTTTTCTGTCAAGATGGGGTGCTGAGTGTACATTAATGAGAAATAAAATGAACTTTTTTGATTTTGGCAAATGGCTGCAATGACACAAAGAGTGAAAAATTTAAAGGGGTCTGAATACTTTCCGTACCCACTGTAAGTTCTGATTTTGACATGTGCTCCAAAGACTTCAACTCCATGTACATGGGGAATGTGTAGATGTGAGGAACACAATCAGGTGAAGCGCCCAACTGATCCACATACCTGGTTGGACTGTCTGAAGATCTGGGGATGCAGACTTGTTGACAGATGGCTTTCACACCCTCCTGTGGTATGGTCTCCCATTCTGTAGTGTCATCACAATCAGGAAAGTTCCTAGAGAGAAGGTCAGCATCATTAAGCTTTGCTGTCGTGAGCACATACGTCAAGGGGTTGTTGTCTGTACGTACCGTGTACCGAGCCCCATACAGATAATCATGGAACTTGTCCACAACAGCCCACTTGAGGTACAGGACAGGAGGGTGTATTGGATAACGCTTCTCAGACTGGCTCAGCTTCCTACTGGCAAATGTAACTGGTCTTATGCCTTCAGGATGTTCCTGATAGAGAACAGCTCCAATCCCTTTTAAGCATCCACATGTAGGATGTATGGTCGGTCAGGATCAGCAAATGCTAACACAGGGGCATGGGTCAGACAGTAGATGATCCGATAGAATGCATCACTTCAAGAGTGGTTCCACCTGTTGTCAAAGGGCTTTGACTCCCTCAGGTAGCTCTTGGCAGGATATTTGCTATGTTTCCTGCTCCTTTGGGTTGGGGCATAACCTTTGGTTAGTTCAGTCAGTGGCCTGACGATGGAAGCATAGTTGGCAATAAACCTCCGGTAATACCCACAGAAGCCCAGAAAGGATTTCAGGCTCTTCAGGTCGGTAGGCTGCGGCCAGTTGGTGACGGCCTCAATTTTTACCAGATCAAGCGAGACACCATCTGCAGATACAATGTGCCCAAGATATTTCACCTTTGGCTGACAAAACTGACATTTGTCAAGAGAGATCTTCAGCCCAGCCTCTTCAAGTCGGTCAAGGACTTTGAGAAGTCTCTCCTCGTGTTCTTCCAAAGTCTTTCCAAAGACAATCAAGTCATCAAGATAAACAAGCACTTGGAGCAGGTTCATATCCCCAAGTGTATTTTCCATTAATGTTTGGAAAGTAGCAGGGGCTCCAGTTATTCCCCGAGGCATCCATTCAAACTGAAAGAACCCTAGGGGGCAGATGAATGCCGTTTTCTCCTTGTCTTCCTCCGCCATGGCTATTTTGTAGTAACCACTTCTCAAGTCAAGTACAGAGAACCACTTGCTTCCAGACAAGGAGTCTAGTACATCATTAATGCAAGGTGTGGTGTACTGATCAGGAACAGTCCGGCTATTCAGTTGCCAGTAATCAATACACATCCTTATAGTCCCATTTTTCTTTCAGACAATCACTATTGGTGAAGCGTATGGGCTGTGAGACTTTTTAATAATGCCTGCACACAGGAGCTCCTGAAGGTGCTTCCTTAAATCATCAATGTCTGCAGGAGTCAGGCGACATGAGCACTGTCTGAAGGGTCTTGGATCAGACAGTCGGATGGTATGCTCTACGCCTGTAGCTAAGCCAACATCCCATTCAGTCAGGGAGAAAACACTGGATCTTTGGGACAGCTTCTGTCTCAGCCGCTCCTTCCACTCCTCTGAAACAGGAGAGTGTCCAAAATTAATCAGGTTGGCATCGAAACTTGTCGATTGTGTCTTAGTAGAAGGAACAACACTGACACTTTCAGTGATGTACATAGGTCCCATTTTTGTTCCCACTGGTATAGTTGTCTCTTTCAGGAACTGGTTCTGGACTAAGATTCTGAAGTTGTTGACATTCACTGTATGGCCTGGCACCACCATGGGTTGCAATAGTACGCTGGCTGGAAGTGGAGCTGACAAGGATGAATCAACCACCAGGATTTCTTTGCCAACCGGCTGCTTGAAATCAACTTTGCAGACTATTTGCAGATCCTCGCCAGGGTGTAGAGTTAGAGGGTCGGGACCTTGCCACGTCACCACGCCAACACTGTCCTCTTGATCACAGGCGGGTGAAGCAGTGTCATTTGTAGCAATCTCATCCACATAGCCAGCTTGTATTCCTAGAGTCCTTGTGATATCCAAGCCACTGTGTCTACACTGCTTCACCAGACTTCTGACATGACTAGTGTCTGTTCTGCAGTCCGGGGACTGGGGCAAATGAGTGTAAGAACTGTTACAATCTTACTGGTTCCAGTAACTTCTGCTGGATACTCAAGATCCACCACAATGTAGCCATGGTAGGGATAACTAGTTTCAGACTCACTTAAACCCCAGAAGTGTGAGTAAACTGCTGATTTTCTCTTGATAGTTTCAGGGCTTTAATCAGTCTTTTAATGACTTTGTTCTGATTTAATTTCAGCTTTCAAGCCCTGAATCTCTGCTTGTTTCACATCAGTTGTCTGTTTTGTTTGTATCTGATGTACTGAACTGTTGAGCTTCATCGTTGAAGCCTCATACTCCTCTTCGGCATGTATTTCACTCAAGACGTGCAGAAAGGTAGGTGGTTTGGTCTTTTGTTCTCTTAAGCGTAGCTGGATCAGCATTAAGTCAGAAGCAACAGCACCTCTCAGCAGCTGCTCCAAATGGGCTCTGTCCATATTGGTACTGGGGAGGCCACCTCTTTGAATGACTTTGGAGAGAGTGCGCTCCAATCGTCTGAGGAAGTCTTACAGTTTCTCTCCAGCTTGCTGTTGCATGAGTCGGAAAGCAAAATACAGATCATCCCCTGATTCTGCAATCTCAAAAGCACTTTCAAGGGCTTCCAAGTACTCTGTAGGGTTAGCATCAGGGTTGCTGACTCGTACAGTCTTAACTATTTCTAGTGCTGGGCCCTTTAAACTTTCCATTAATCTGCACCTTTTCTCTCTATCACTGCATTCGCTCTCCTCCACCATGAGCCATGCTTGCTCTAGCCAGTGATCAAACTGTTCCTCACCTGCTGGAACAGGCTGTGTTCCTGAAAAGATGCACAGGTGGCGGTATCCACCGTCAGATGGGGGCCTATTGGTCTTTTCCAACAAATCGCCAAATGCCTGTAGTACTAAGTCAGCCGAACTAGTGGATGGTTGTGCACCTGGCAGTAGAGCTCTAAGGTCCTCCATAGTTTTCTCCTCAGCCTGCAGAAGCAATTTCAATTTGCTACTGAAGTTTTCATCTGAAGCTGGGACCTTATCTATGATGACTAATGACCAAGCTCCTCCACCCTCAGGAAGATGCGCCTCAGGTGGAACACTTCCTGCAGTTAGGGTTTCCTTGCATTCACACAAGACCATCAGGCTGTTCAGTCTCACATTGAAGATCTCGCACTCGGCCCAAACTCTTAACAGTCTGGAGAGTCTCTTGAATCTGTGCTATTTCCACATCTTCTGGGACAATAGCCAGCAGTCCATGAGCCTCATCCAAACCGTCACCTCTGCACCACCTCTTCAACTCAGAAACAAACTCTGTTCTGTCTGCCATCCTTGTGAATTTTTCTTTTTTTTAATTGTAGCTACTTTAACATTACTGGGTATCCAAGACTTATCCCAATGGTGCCAACTGTTTATGTAGCCCGTCTACTCAAAATATTTGTAGAAAGGGGCCCTGAGTTCTTTATTCTAATTTACTCCTATGGTAACTCTGATTCTCTTAGTAATATATGTCTTGGGCCACTCTAGGTATCTTATTTTCAAGTTAAGGCCTAATACTACTGAAACAGGAAATAAATTATTGAGTGTACTCGCCCTTTAAAGCTCTTTAAAAGGCACAGTATTATAGCTATACCGTCAAACACAAAGACTAACACTACTAAAACTGTTTTAAAAATAAATGATATTTTCCCATTTAATTGACAAGTAAATTAAACAAAAATATCACAAATCTGTCATTCACTTTTTCCCCAAATAAGTATTCTACCACACTGCATTAAACTGTATTCAAAACACAAAACCATTACCTCTTTACTTATTTATTTATTTCTTGCAACTTATTTATGCATTTTTTTAACTGGGCTACATGTATTTTTACACGGTGGTATTGCGACTTTTACTTAAGTAAAGGATCAGAGTATTTCTTTGATCAAGGAGATGCCTTTTTGAAACTTTTTGAAAGATTTGGCTTTGGAGAAAAATATATTACATTGATTAAATTACTATACACAGAACCACCGATAAAAATCTCAACAAACAATGAAATTTCTGAATCTATCAACCTCTGTAAATCCACATACCAAGGATGTCCTGTATCCACTCTTCTTTTTCTATTTGCTGTTGAAACTTTAGCTATGGATATTCATCAGTCCCCTGAGATATCAGGTATTTGGATCAATGAAAGTGAACACCATCTGGCCGTTTTTGCAGATGATATTGTTTAATTTTTAACAAAATTAGATAAATCTTGGTGAGGTCTTCTAAAGTAATTTGGAGAGTTTTCTGCCTATAGAATTAACAAAAGAAAATGTGCTTCATTAATATTGAATAAACAGGAGAGAAATAACCCCCCCCAATCCATTCACTATTTGCATTAACCCCTGAAGGCTACACATATCTGGGAATTACAATAACACCAGACATCGGTTAGATTGTATCTACCAACTATAATGCTGTTTTACAAGATGTAGTGGAATCTTTAGAGAAATGGAGTGCATTACCCATTTCAATGATAGTATGACTTAAGTTACCCCACAGAGGTTTCCAGATGTATTACCAAAGATCGTCAGACAAATTTGAATAAAGTCCGACAAACTATATATCATATGAAATGGTATTCAAATGGTATAAAGCAATTTAGGATTGAATGATCACAGCGACTACAGTTTCTTAATGTTTAACAAGAGTACAAATATTGGAAAAACGCTAGTTCTTACCTTTCCTGTCGTGTTACTTCATACATGTACTGAAACATCAAGTATTGCATGTCCTTTTTTCGTTAGAATCCAGGGAACATAGTGTATCCATATTTTTAGTCCAAAAGACTTATTATCCCTGAGTAAATCCATAAAACCATTGTCCTCCTCATGAAAAGTTTTAATCCGATTCGTTTGATTTCGTTGTTTATTAAACGACATTCAATAGGCATTTAAGATTGACATAGCAAGCTTCTGTGAAGCACATGAACCCTCAATCAATCTTGCTTGTTCCGTTTTAAGCGTAAGGAGTACAAATACCAATGATAATCACGAGTCAGAGCAAATCCCAGTCAGGGGGAGAGGACAGCTTCTAATGACAGTAAAACCAGCCAGTCGCATTGTTTGTCAATGATGACTGACACATATTGTAGCCAATGAAAAGCCCTTTCCAACAACGTATCACACCGTATGGCCAACGAGGGGGAGGGGGATTTAAACGACCCCGAATGCTTACAGTAAGTTTCCTTGACAGCGCTGGGCACGCAGCGAAGCTACAGGGGAGGGGAGTCATATTTCATATTTTACAGCATGAAATAATAATAAGCTGGAAAGCTTTTCGTTTGAACGACACCAAGGTCATCAATATAACTCTTAAAATGTAAAGACAACAGCTAGTTTAATTTGGGTATGTGTTGTTCGGCCGTGGGGGGGGGGGGGGGGGGGGTCAGGGTTTTAAAATGTCCAGCTTGCCAAAATTTTTATATCTTTTTCAGTTGATTGTGCTCCCTCTCCTGGCCACCTTTTTCTCTACACTGAAGAAAAACTTTACCAAATTTATATGGAACAGTAAATGCCCAGGCAACCTCTCTCTCTGTTGTACCTTCCATTTTACTGTACATTATGAAACTATATTACTGGGCAGCCACACATTACTTTTGTGCTGCAAGAACTCCATCCTGAATAAACATAGACAACTAATGTAATAAACATAGACAACTATTCACTAACATTACTAGCAGAGTTGTATCTTTATTCGGCACAAACTGAAATTCTTATTAAAAATACTCAAAATCCTTTTCTCAGAAATACCATATCTGTTTGGCACCAAGCTCACTCCTTTCTAAATGAATCTCCCTAGCTCTTTCTCACCAATCTGGGGGAATCATGACTTCAAACCAGGGAGAGCTGACATGGGTTTCAATTGTTGGAGGGAAAAGGGATTAAGTAAAATAAAAGACCTGTACAGTGAGGACACTCTAATGTCTTTTGAACAATTAATGGAAAATATAATCTGCCTAGGAAACATTTTTAAATACCTGAAAATAAGAAATTCTATAAATACACAAATCAATTCTACATCATAATTGATATACAATACTATACTATACTATACTGTACTATACTAGACTGTCCACTATTGAAAGCATCACAATGAACCATCTTCATAATAAAGGTCTTGTGTCAAAATTTTGCAATGCACGGTTGGCAGGTTCTAAAGAGAATTCTCTTTCTCATTTGTCTGCATGGAAAAGTGATCTCCAAACAGAAATCTCTGCAGAGGACTGGGAGAAAGCAAAGAAAAATGTTACATTTTGGTTTGTTGCAAGCCAAGTGTGTTATTTCTTTAAAATGGAAGGAAATTCCAGGACCTACAACTAAGCAATGGATTAAAGAAATGTCACTTCGATGAAATGTTGGGTGGGATATTACACTGGGATACAGAAGCTACTTCAACAGATGTGACATTATGTCATTAGCTGTTTATATGGACCTACTGCTGTACTAGATACCTCCAGGAACATTACTACAGCTAGATCCAGTGTATGTGCATTAAAAAGCCACAAGAAGCCATTCCAAGATATCATTAACAACAGACAAAATTAGTACATCCATAAACACACAGTTATGACTTTGGCCAAGACAGAACCTGGATTTCCCAAAGTGTTGGAGAGAACATGACAGTGGTTTCTCCATTCTGATAAGAGTAGATCATCACAGGGATGTCAGCCTACTGAGAACTGTTACTGAAATATTAAAATGTACAACTGTTTGTTCCAGTAAGGAATGCTGACTCCACCACTAGGTTAGAAAGTGATACTTGAATCATTATCTACATTGTACACCTGTTAATAATATTCTTCACTGTGGGCACTGATAGATTAACTTTTGTCTCTGACACTGGTAATATGAATCTGTAGTTTGTGGATTCAATAAATGATGACATGCAGAAAGTAAACCTTATGGTGCTGAACCTGAATTTGGAGCATAAGATAACTGGATCACCATATTTAGTTTTTTCTCATAACATCCATGTTTACACAGCCTCCTCATTCTTCTGATGTGATGAGCTCTATCAGCTTCATCCAGGTGGTAATACACATGTGAATTCATTCTACTACCTCCATCACCACAATGCAAAACTCAATGACATTTAAAACTAGATTTGGTCCAGCACTCATTAGTGCATTCAATATATAAACTGCGCTTTTAAACTCTTACTAAACTCTTCCTGATTATGTGAATGATTAATTTACATTCCATATGGTTTGAATTGCCACAAAGGAAGTATATCCTGAGGTAAACAATAAAAAGGTGTACAGAGACTGCACTGGTGGCTCTAACAGAGATGATTAAATTGGTCTATGGTACCTCCATGAGCAGAAAATGTTTAACATTTATGGAGCAGCATTATAGCTTCAATACCCATAACGAATTTAGTGTAAGTAGATAAAGAAACCCGTTTTGGAACACGATAATTGTTGGAAAGTCTTGTTCTTTGAATGCGTAAAAGCGCGCCGTGCTCAAATCTGCATGCCACCTGCAGCATCTCTCTTCCTCTTCTAAGAGTAGTATCGCTTTCGTTGCTTTTTTTCAACATGTTAATTCCTTATTGTGTCTTCTAGTGGTGTTTCTCTAGGGGCGGTCTCTCTTGCTCTGCTCTGCCAGTTTTTAGACAGGTTTGACACATGGGCGGGCTTTTCTTCTCCCCGAAAAGTTAAGTAGCTGCCCGCCGTGGAGCAAAGAGCATTCTGCACCAGTTCTAGTCTGAATTTCTTGCACCTCTCTATCTCAGACTCGCAGGACAACTTGTACTTTTATACCGAGGCTAAATTTAGGGGGCTGGTCAGTGAGAAGCGCCCCCATCCTGAACGCGTTTCCTTCCCCCAGCCTAGCATTGGTCTGATTCGTGCAGTGAACAACATTTATAAGAAAAGCAGCTCCTAGATGCACAGCTGCACATCAGTGAGGCAGGACGGCAGAAGAAGCGACGTGATCTGTAGATTTACCTGGACACAACAGACGGTGATTTCCTTTAAGTACATAAAGTTCCGTTTTTTATAATAACGCATGGAAATGGCCTTGAGTGGGACCATTTTGCCCTCAATATCTACATTTGCCAGCCAGAAGGAGAAATGCTGGGAAGATGTAAGTTTCACTCTTTGCATATTTACACAGAGCACAGATAGGGTGCGATGTTTTGACTTAATCAAGCACTCGCTTTGCTGATAATTTATTATGTAATTACACATATACGCTGATCCCTAAAGGTTTACACTTTACTTTTTAAGTTTCTAGGTACTGTGGTAATAAATTATGTTTTTAGCTTGTTTCATATTAATATACAGCCCTCTCTCAGTTCACTTGTGTGCTGGTTTGGAACTGTTTTATCGAAATTAATTATTCTAGTGCGTTACTTAAAAGGGCTGTGAAAAAACTTTTTAAATAAACATAATCGTCTCATCCTTGCTCTAGAGGTGGAAGGAAAATATGAGCAGCGTTGCCCCCGATATGGACAGTAGCTCCCTGGGCAGAAAAGACGAAGAGGACCTCGATAGGTTCTTGGATCTGGAGTTTATTCTCGCTAACACCGCTGGCTCTGACAGTGCGCCAGCCGCCGTGACAGGGGTTGAGTCTTACCGGCTCCAGGAGCCTGGGGTGTCCGTGTATCACCAGCAGCAGCAGCACACCGGGATTTCCCAGCATCCGGCGAATTTCACCTCTGTCTCAGACATGAACTGCTCTCCGCCGCCCTATAGCAGCCTGATGGCTGAGCTCCTTCGGTCCGACGTTGATTGCAGCTTCCTATCCGGGAACAGCCCTAACATTCAGGGTAGATTCCTGATCAGCTCCACGCCCTTCCAGAACACTCAGGATATATTTCCCGAGCATATGAGCATTAAAGTGGAGCCCGCCTCTATGGACACGTACGGACCTGTTATGGGTCTGGTGCCTCAAAGCCGCACCAAAATCAAGCACGAGGGGAACGTCTCCTGCATGATGTCATACGAACAGCAGCCACGGCTGGCCAATTCCCCGCAAGCCGCGATTGGCAGTATGACGCCACCACTCAGCCCGCACGACTTGATGAGCTCCGAATGCCAGCAGCCCCAGATGTGTAACTCCACTTCGCTGACGTACCCACAAAGCTTCCACCACCGAAGCACGCCTAGCGGATTTTCTCACGCACATACCGGAATGGAGCTCTCCTTTACCGGGGTGCAACACCATCACCACTTTCCCGGCATGTTCGGCGAGGACGCGACCATGGGTTTGCAACAGCAGGCGCCACCCGGCCAGCGGGTCCTGCTCACCCCACCGTCATCCCCACTGGAAATGGTGGAGAACAAACAGAAGAGGGGTCGCCGGTCCTGGCCGAGGAAACGAACTGCGACACACACTTGCACTTTCACCGGCTGTGGGAAGACTTACACCAAGAGCTCCCACCTAAAGGCGCATCTCAGGACGCACACAGGTAAGATGCGCATGTGGAATGTGACCTTAAGCTATTTATAAACCCCATCATTGCCTGCGTCCAAATATAAAGTCATTTACTATTGTTTTTTGTGTTCACAGGAGAGAAACCCTACCACTGTAGCTGGGAGGGATGCGGATGGAAGTTCGCTCGTTCTGATGAGCTCACACGTCATTTCCGGAAGCACACCGGACACCGGCCATTCCAGTGTCACCTTTGTGAACGGGCGTTCTCCCGGTCCGACCACCTCGCCCTGCACATGAAGAGGCACATGTGAGGAAAGACATGAAGAAACGAAATGGTGCAGACAAGGACCTCTATGCACCTCATCAATCACATAAAGAGAACTATAATACTTCTATGATTAGCTACTGAAGGATGTTATGAAAACATATAGTTTCAAGTTAGTATGATGAGGCCACTATTTACTACGCTGTAATAGCCTACCTACAACTATGTTATAAGAATAATATAGTGATTTTTTTTAACAGGGCAAGAGGAGCATCAAGACAATATGGCCTCAAATTAAAGTTTGTAAAAAAAATTATTTAATATCACTTTTGAGAGGAACAACAGACAAAATAATTGATTATAACCCAGAGTGACAGAAACAGATTAATTCTGTTCAGACTGAAGTCTTTTATTAAAATGATGTAGCTGGTACTACTTTTTTGTACAGAATGCTGTTTCTATAGACAAGAAATTAAAGGAGCATTCCACTCAACATGTCTGGCACATGCCACTGAAGCAACTGGAAGCAGACAATCTTTTAGAGAGCAATGTTTTTTTTTTATATATATTTTCACCATTATTGCCTTCTATTACATATCTATTGCCTTCCGTTACATATTTTACGAGTGCCGTATTTTTCACTGGCAAAAGACAAAGTTTTATTCTTTGCGTTATATTGTAAGTGTAATTAGCACATGAATTAAGCTTTTGGACAACATCTTTTTCTAAAACTACCTTCCATTCTGTCTTCCTTGAAGGCAGGAATTGCAGGTCATGACTGTGAGTCTGTTTGTTGTCTATTAGCACTTAAGATCAGGGTCTGATAGCAGGAAGTCTCACAGAAGTGCATGACATCCCAACACAACCTAACTGACAAAGGGCTATGCAGTCTCTAGAAAAAAGACTTGTTTATATCTTGAAAAAATGTACTCCCTTGTAAAAAGATTTTTTACATATTATTGTTTATTTTAATGTATATATTAAAACTAAATGAACAAAGTGATTTCTGAAACCTGAGTTTGATTGTCATAGATTTAAATAGAGGGGTGACAATTATATAAATCCTGTTTTGATATGCATACACACAAACACAGACAACCTCACAAGTCTGTCTTTCTGATCTCTGCTATTTTGACTTTTATTTTTAAGTTGAAATGGACTATTACTACTACTTTTAAACTAAAAATAAAATAATCTGATAAAATTCTTGTTGAAATCATCAGACATATAGACAACCTGAGAGATTGTTTTGGTTAAAAGAGTTTAAAAAACAAATTCAAATAACAATGCAGTTACAGTAGAACAAAACCACTTGTATCCAGATTGTTTGACTTGACAAACTTTCTACAGTAAATCATCGCATTAATAATTAGGAAACTGAGAAGTAACCAAACCGCTGAACTCCCTGCCTGCAGCATCAGACCAATGCTTCCCAGCAGGGACAGAGCAACTGCCAGAGTGCTGTGGCAGCTGCCTATAAATACAAACATTACATATCTATAATTACAGAGGCCTGATTGGGGCTGCATCAGGGCACAGGAGCAAACCAGATAGAGTGGGAGAAATGGAAGGGTGAAAAGAAAGAGAAACTCTGTCTCACATAAAATATAATATGATAAGTACAGAGGGAATGAGGAACAGTTTACCCTGAGAAATGTTTTCATAATGCTTTTAGTTATGAATGGTGGGGGGTAAAGCATTTTTGCCATCACATGTAGAATTTGTATCCTGCTTTTATTTGAACACACTGTTTAAGAGATTGACTGTGGCATGCTGTCTGCTCTGCACCCCCTGGACAGAGAGGCAAAAACTCCAACCGTAATCACATCTGGCCTTAGCCATAAGGCACTAAGGCTAAATATCAATATCTGTTATGCACAAGTAATTCTACGCATAAAATGTCGATTTTTCTATACTGTTCTTAAATGTCCACGAAGCAGCAAATCAATTCTTACTCCAAAGAGGCAGGTAGCCTAAAACCATAATGTGTATGAGTAAAGCTACCTGTCAATCAAACCTGTCAATCATTACAAGGAGTGGAACAGGGTGACATGGATTTAAGAAGGCACCTGATTGATCAGTTATTTACCTTAATATCTTGTGTTATGGAGCAAATATTGACTTAAAAAAATTAGGAATACTAAGAGCCTGTTCAAACAAAAATGACAAAGCCACAATAATTACTGTGGCAACAGTAATGACTTAGTAATTGGCACTGGTTTTTCAACAGAAGTCAATGGGAGCCAGGGCTTGTTGGAGCCAACGGCTACTTCCTATATGGATTCAAACCTGGAAGTGAGCTTGGTGTCATTGGTAAAAACACAGAGGAAGGACAGAGTGGAAGACCTCAGTATGCTTCAGATCAAGTGTGTGAGCTTTACAAAAGCATCCATTAGTTTTTGTAGCATCTCAAAATGGACAACCATATTGTAGCAGCCAATTTAAGAAGTTAGGGTATGAGCATCTCTCTGTCTTTCTTTAGTATCATTTGGTGATGTACTACTATGGTGTTTAAGGTTTGTTTTAGGGTTTGATATTATTAAGAACTGCTAATAGTGATAAAGGAAAACTTTGGTTTAGTACAATTTGGGTCTTATTTCTGTTGGTTTTGCCGTAGTACCTATTGGTTTTAATTACATTTCTTAAAAGAATTCAGAAACATGACACAGTCAGATAGCGTGGGAAATGATCACAACATCAATGTATTGTCACTGCCATTATCACAGACATTAATAGGAAAACATGATCACAATAAATTCAAATTTTCCTTTGGCTGAAATATCTTTTAACTGTTTTAGTGGCATCTCCATGATGGCCCAGTGCCAGCCGTGACAAAAGAGGAACCCAGGCCTCTGTCATTAATGCATTAACTCAAGCAAAGGATCAAACATTTTCATTTCACTTTTTCAGCTGGGTACAGGAGGGTGGCTGCTGCTGCAGAGCGTGGGAACCTCCAATCTTATAGAGTCAGATGGTTTACATATTGGTTTCTTTTTTCTCTGGAATCTGCAGCAGCGTTTGCATGAAACCTCTGAGACTGAGCTGCTTAGATTAGATGGAAACAGATCAGATCAGAGGACAATTCCCAAACAAAAATTTACTTCATACCATCCTCACCCACCTGAGAAAACAAATTATATATTACATATTAGTGAAGCGAAGTGACTTGTGGCCAAGTATGGTGACCCAGTTGACTGCAGTTAAAGAAAATCCTCTAACCTATCTCTGTCTCAGTTAGGCCATCCACTGTCTCTGTTGGTTTTTGTTGTTGTTTTAACTGTGCAGGAGTTCATTCCTCCAGCTGATGGCTTCTCTCTGTCATGACATTGCTGAAGCCCAGCAGGCTCCCTAACTCTTTCCAAGCTCAGCTCACTTCATTGGAATAGAAATTTATCTTGGTTCCATACATACACATGAACTGTTAAACACACCTTCTCAGTAAGGGCTGCACTTCTACTCAGTTCAGGAACTCATCTGACTCAAATCTATTAACCTGTGGAGGGAAACTTAAACATGCATTCCTACAGTAAAAGATTCTTTTCTCTTCCAATACAGTGACTTTTTTCCAAATAATTCTCCCTCATAGCTCGTTATCCAAGGCTAATAAATAACAACCCTAACTGTGCTCACAAGTTCTTGTGCAACAGGTTATCTCAGAGGAACTCAGTGTTTAACAGCATATTCTTCTCCAGCCCTTCACATAACACTCATAAAACCTGATACCAGAGTGTTTCTCCTGAGTATTCCTGTCTGTGGGGTCAAAAGGCCACTGAGGATTTAAATACTGCAAAATATGTATTTGAAACCAAAACTGATAATTTTTAAGTTAGGTGCTCAACTTGATGTTCCTTTGGTTAGATTGTATCTTGCATATTTACTGACTCAAGGTTAAAACACAGCTTAGTGACACTAGAAGAGTAAATAAGAAGACTAATATTCAGCAGACAAAAATAAAATACTTTTTGGTGAAACTCAGTGAAGTAGTAGTAGAGGTATCAGCTGTTTCAGAATACCTTAACTGCAGAATTTTATCCAAACAACTTCAGAGAACTACAGGTGAAGAAAAGTGGGAATTCTATTTACAGGAAGAGAATGCCATCTACTGGAACAGCAGCAACGCCACTATCGAGTCCTGCTGGAATCTAATGACCAAATACCTTGTCACACTGTTACTGATAAAGAGTACTGGTTTTAGATTAATATTACTGAACCGATTTTCAGTTAGGAAGTTAGGAAGTTGGATTTTGCCAATTTTTGGATTTTGCTCATTTCTCTGGAGGGTTTTTGTGGTGGTGAATATGAGAGAAGAATGAAAATAATTTGAGGATGAGGAAGTGCGATGTGGCTGACTGCTGTCCCAGCTAAACACGAAAATGTTTGCGTAATAGAATTTTTTCAAAGTAATTATTGTAAACAAATAATATACTGTATCTCAGTATACTAATAAATATAAAAGTAATATTATTAACCCCATTAAACTGGAGTCCCAGCTGTTTGTTAGATACTCAGCACTGCCAAACCTTATCTAAATTTGTTGGTAGTTTATTAATTGTTTAGTCCACAGCTGGGGGTGTGTGTGTGTTGCTTCAGGTATCATCTGCAGCCTACACGTCATTAAGTGTTACATGTCTCTCTATGTTACAGAATATTTGTTATGCACATTCATTAACACTTTGTGCAGCCCTGAGTACAAGCTAATTACTGGATCCAAATGTCAGAAAGTGTATACTCTTGAGGTGGCATTCATGTGACTCTTAAATGTTATGCTTTAAATTTGCACATGGACAAAAGAAGGTTTCCGGAAGACAGCCATGCTTTTCTTGCTCATTTGCAGAGAGAGGTGGGTTCCATCTCAAGGCTTGGTTTGTTTAGAGAACTGATTAAAATTGAAGCATATCTATTCTGAGAAGTGTGTGCATGAGATTGGATGAGTGTTCTAGCAACAGTGGCAGAAAAGCTGCAGTTGTCTTGGTACTGTGAGTCAAAGCTCCTTTGACGTTATTTTGAACATAAAAATAGAAGGGCCTTAAAAAGAAATTAAAGAAATTCAATGCTGATTGTGAGTTAAAAAATTAAAGCGAGGCCAGATCAGATGTGGAAAAATTTAGTCAAGATTATCTGTTGATTACACACACACACACACAAACTTGTTTCAATTTCTCAATGGGACATTACATTGACTTACATTAATACTACCTACCTGTTAGAAAAAAAAAGTCAAAGTTGCATGTGTTTCATATCTCAAACAGACCTGGTGTTTTGGCAGGTGAGTTCTGTTTGTATAACCAATCAGATTTTCATCAACTACAGGGAAAACGGCTAATTTTAAAAGGACAGTCTGTCAGGCTGCACATAGGTTCAATGTTGAGCGTACTAACATCGTCACAATGGCAATTTTTTTTTTTAAATTTAGAGGTTAAGTTCTTCTTTAAATCATCAAGGCCCTTCACACAGAATTGTGTTAAAACCTTGTCTCTGTGGTTCCATATAATTTTTACTAGATCACTTTCTTGGAAATACAGACTTGTCAGGCATTTAATATTTCAACATGATGGGGTGACTGTTGTAAGCCCACTTAGAGAAGGTTTTACCCATGGACAGTCTTAACAAAAACAAAACAAAAAAAAACAAACTCCTTTTCTCCCTTTGTAATTAATAAATAAATAAATAATTAATTTATACCATTTGAAAGCCTTCTTCCCAGTTATGTAATTCTACTGGGAAAAATTTGAATTACTATGTTTATGTTTTTATTGATAGATTTCATCATGGAAACTAAATCTATTAAATCTATTAGAATTCCCCTATTAAATTTCCTCATACTGTTGGGAGGACATGATCTCAGTGTCCTCAGTGGATAGCCCTAATAGTAATATGTAGCTGTCAGAAATTACTGTTCTCATTTTAAATTTAAAGCTAGAAAGTTATTTTGTAATAATTATGTTGGTAATGATTATTGTGTTTGAACAACAGTTCAAACCCTGAAGCAGAGAAGCACAACAGCTGTGCTGTGAATTTAGTGCATGTAAGTAGTATTCAAATAGCTTCTACTGAATTTTGATAAGTGAAACTGGCCTTCACTGTGCTGTGGGTTATATGGAGCTCTCTTATGCACTGGTATGGCTCCCTGGAACCTTCGTTGGGGCAGGAGCACCTGAATTCATGTTCATCTGGAAGCTTTTCTAGGATGGGATCACTGAAGACAAGGTGCTTGTGGCAGAATGCTGTACTGCTGAAGAGTTTTAAAGTAAAGCGCTCAAGAACAATAGATGAGATACTGAACCATTATAAGGACAAACCTACTCTTCTCTTTGACTTATATTCCCAGTGAAAAGCCAATAGGGTTTTCATTTCCTCCTCTCCATTACCATAGAAAAAACACAAACCTAGTGAAGAATTTCCTGTTACTCCATACGGTGAAAGTTAGAATTTGCTAACATAGCAGATTGCTTGGGCTTCAGCTCATATGAAATGGCTGCAGTGTTTGCATAACATTCATTTCACACTACACAGCTGCATCCTTGAAATGTAGTTCAGTGTAGTGTAGTTCTCTGCACATTGTGGCTATCTGGGAGGTATGGGATTGTTACTGCAGATTGTGCTTAAACTCATTAGTCTGTCAGAGAGCCTGTACATCTTGTCTTATTCAATGTAAAATTAAGAGAATAATTGCTCATTTAAAGGATAATTCTGGTTCATAGCAAAGTGGCTGTGATTTCAACTGTCTAACACTGTCCTTTATATACCCAATCATTTCAAAAAGCATTTAACCACCATGCAATGTAGATAAAATTTATGAAAAATATACAATATTGTAAATTAAATGAATAAACACTGATGTTATCAGGGCTATTTTCATCATTCTTTATTTAAATCTCTTTTTGAGCACTCCACAATTTTGAGCAGAGCTCTACTCATCTAATTGTCTACAACCTGCCACCTTCAACAAATCAAACAGCAGTGCATTCTCATTGATCTGAAATGTTTATTCTAGTAAACAGTACAGATAATCACTTTTCAAAATAAACCGGCATGTGTTCGTTGCTCAGGTCTTAGTGTAACCATAGGCAGTCCTTTAAATGGTTTCTTATTAAGTTTACGTTTTCTTCTTCAGTTTACTTTTATAGGACAAATTAAACAGATATAATACTATACAGACTGTTTCACATTGTATGCATCTTATGCAATAAACACAGATCAGATTTTTTTAGCCTACATGGAAGAAAGGATGACCGAGGAAGGCAGAAAAAAAACATGCTTCAGAGAAAAAAGTCCTCCAAAAATAGGTTGTGGCTCCTTATTGTTTAAGCAGCAGCAAGACACAATTCCAAAGGCTTCAAGCTCAAACAAAATATCCATCATTTTGAAAGGGAAATAAAATAAAAATGATAACTAATAATTTAACTTGTAAATCTTACTATCCTTCAGCTGTCACTTAAAAAAAGCTTTCTTTTTAATGGCTGACATTGTTGCTCATCTAAAAACATTGGATTAAAAAATGTTCTGTTACCATTTTCTTTCCCCAAAACAGCTAGTGGTATGCAATTCAAAGGATGAACTTTCTCTACAGTTATGAGTCAGGGGAGTGGGTGATGCATAAATAAACAAAATAAAACATGCCACATAGCAAAAACATCTGACTGCTTTCACAGGACACAAGAAACAACAATACATTTTATCTTATGCACAATGGAGGTATCTGACAACAAATACAGTACGACTCATAGTACCGGTTGGGAACTCACCAATCTAAGCAATACACAGGAGATGGACGGAGATCATCAGAGGGAGGTGGACAGAAACAACTAGGGCTGGGAATGAAAGTATAAATATATTTTAGTACCAACCAACATAGGTTGAAAACCAAAAGTCATCAAATATATGGTCAGATGTGACTCAAAAGGATTTGAATACACAGCCCTAGTTATCAGTGAGTGTGCTGGTGTGTTACTTTTCTTTTGGAGCGTGGTGTTCAATCTTGACCTTAAAAGCTCAGGAAAAGTAACAAAGCCCACTTTAACTGTTCTTTATGTGAAACTTAGAGTTCCAACAATAGACAAACACAATGTGCTTAAGCAGATAAAATTATTCTAATTTATCATGTCATTATTGAACACATTCATTAAACATTCACAATGCTGGAGGACAAAGTAAGTGAACCCACAGACTAATTACTTCCACAAAAGCTAATTGGAGTCAGTAGTTTGCACACCTGGAGTGTAGTTAATGAAATGAGTCTGGAAGTGCGGCTTATAGCTACTTTGATTGATAAAAAAACTCAAACATTTTAGGTTTGCTGTTCATAAGAAACATCTGCTGATGTGAAGCATGCCCCACAAAAAGGAGATCACTGAAGACATATGATCAAGAGTAGTTGGTCTACATAAGGCTAGAAAAAGATACAAAGTCATCTCCAAGTGTGTAGGCATCACTCAGGTGACATTTAGATAAACTGTCTACAAAGGTTGACAGTTAAGTACTGTGGCTACTCTTCCTATAAGTGGACACCCAGCCAAGATAACTCCAAAGGCACAATGCAGAATCCTCAATGATGTAAAGGTTTGAAGACATCACTGGAATCAACAAACATTTCTGTTCATCAGTTTACCAAATATTAGTCTGCGAACAGGCAGGGTATCTATGGTAAAACACCACAGAGGAAGCTGCAGCTCTCCACCAAAAAAAAAACCCAACATTCCTGCATGACTGAAGTTTTTCAATGAGCACCTTGGCAATCAACCCTACTGGGGAAATGATTTGTGGACTGAGGAAACAACAGTTGAAATTGTTTGAAAAAAAAAAAAAATCTATATAAATAAAGGATGGTGCAAAAAGGGCACAGCTTACCAACATCAAAACATCATCTCAACAGTGCCACTTGTTGCATCATACCCCAAAAGACTCAAGGATGTAATTGCTGGCAAAGGTGCTTCAACTAAGTACTGAGTAAAGGTTCTGAATACTTATGTGAATGTGGTATTTATGTGATATAGTTTTTCATTTTTAATATAAATTGTAGTATCAGGCTGCAACATAAATTTGAAAAAAGTGCATGGTGTCTGAATGCACTATATATAAGTGTGTGTGTGTGTGTGTGTGTTTCATTCATCTGTAAGAGTTTAATCATTAAATACTTCACCTAAAACTTCAAAGATGACCTTTTACAAAACAACTATCATTGGCATGTAACCAGTGTTAAATTTGAAGGCTTTACATCTCTGTTTTTCCAGAACAAACACGCAATTTAAGAGTGTGTTTCATGTGACATGCATGATCTCCTGGTTGTTAAAATATTTCTTAAAATAAGTTAATGACTAGTAAACCAACAATTTGAGGTTATATTTGGCTCTTCCTTAATAGAATTTCAATGTTCATTAGAACTAAAAATAGACAAACAAAAACAGCTTTCCTTAGAAATGCATTAGTCTATACGTGTCTTGATAGAGGAAGGTTATTCTCTATGAGATATAGCCAGGAAACTAAAGATTTCTTTAAAAGGTGTACACTATACTCTCCAGAGACATGCTACAACTGGATCTAATCAGGACATAAGACGAAGTGGAAGTGTACATCTGCCCAAGAAGACATGAGTGTCTTCCTTGAGAAACAGACACCTCACTGCTTCTGAATTGGCTGCATTGTTGAATAAAACAAGAGAGACACTGTGCACAAGAGACCCAGGTTGCCTCATGGGCAGAGTTGCCAAGAAAAAACCCAACTAAGGTCAGCAAATTAGAAGAAAAGATTGCAGTCGGCCAAGATGCATAAAAATTGGACTTTAGATGACTGGAACCAAGTCTTATAGATAGATGAGTTCAAGTTTGAAGTGTTTGGATCCAAGCAAAGAACAAATGTCAGATCCAGAGCTCAAGAAAAAATGATAGATGCCTGCCATCACTGAGGTGGAAACGTGATGATCTAGGGATGCTTTGGCAATGGGGGACTGGGTGATCTGCATTGTGTGCAAGGCATCCTCAATCAGCATGCATACCACTCCATACTGAAAAGGCATGCCATTCTCTGGGCAACAACTCATTGGGGATAACTTCATTTTGCAGCAAGACAATAACTCCAAGCATTCTTCCTGGTTGTGTAAGAATTATCTGGAGAAGTAGCTGCTGGAAAACACTTGGCGGCTTGACGGCTTGGCCAGCTCAATCACCAGATTTGAACTCCATTGAGCTGGTGTGGAAAGAGCTGGGCCAAAGAGTTCCTGGGAAGTGCTGCAGAAGGTCTGAAAGGAAATCACACCTGAATATCTGAAAAAACTGGTCAGAATAATCCCACAGATTTGTCAGGCAGTTGTTACTGCAAAGGATGTTTTTTTTTGATGAAAGTAAAGTTTAACATACAAATTTGATTTGATCATTATTCTACACTCAAATATGCTTAAAAATCAGTTGTTGGTCATGGTGTTTTGTGATCCATTTTACAATCATCTGAATTGATAAAACCAACAAAAGATAATAAAAATACATAATTGATACATAGATGAACAGATAGATATCTTCAGATGTATCATTTCATTTCAATAATTAATGAAAACAGATCTAATGTTAAAGTAAAGTTCCTCATAACAACATTTCCACTACAGTGTGACAGACCCAAGATGTGTTTTATGATGTGGAAGATGATGAAAGCTCTCTAGGAGGGGTTAGCTGTGTATAGGAAAAATCACACTATGTTCTAGGAAGTACGTTCTTCTACAGGATTGATATGCAAACAAGCAGATGTGGGAAGTAACAAAGTACAAATATTTTGTTACTGTACTTAAGTAGATTGTTCAGCTATCTGTACTTTATTTTTTTGTATTTATTTTTCTGATGACTTCGTACTTTTACTCCCTACATTTAAACACAAATATCTGTACTTTCTACTCCTTACATTATCCAATCAAGCTTGTTACTTTTTCAACCTTTTTCACAGATGACAACACGACGTAAAAGACATAACTAACTAGAGAGGGAAATCGAGTGAGTGCACAGTTTATGATAGAGAGAAAACTTGCAGTGCTACATGGAGGAAGAAAGGGATCCAGGAAGTATTGCAGAGTCCGACAACGATGCAGCAGATTTGGAAAAGCTGTATTTAAAAGAACTGTTCGATGTTGTGGGCTCCAAGAATGATTCATGGTGAATGCGTTGTGTTTGTTCCCTGTACCGGCACTCTGAAGGATGTTAATAAAAGAAGAATTTTTTGTGTCAAACTTTTTTAGTTTAGTGGGGTTATCAAAAGATGTATTGTGTATCATTGATGGCAAAAAAAATCTTACTTTTTACTTTTTTACTTAAGTACATTTCAGACCCTGTACTTTCTTACTTTTACTTAAGTAAAGGAGTTGAGCCCATATGTCTACTAAGTCTTTTTTCACACAAGCGTCTGTACTTCTACTTAAGTATGGAATGTGAGTACTTTTGCCACCTCTGCAAACAAGACATATCTTGCAGAATCAGCAACTGCACATTTACTTTAACTTGCCAACCAATTTGGGTGAATTTGCATTACCAGGAATTTAAGCATTTCTTTCTTTCAAAGTTAGTTCCACACAATGCTTGAAAAGTAGAAAAAAGCATTGTTTGATATTTCAGTCATGCTACTGAGTTTGACAATACCTCATATTGTTCAGTATGGTTACTGGAGAATAAAATAGAACCAAATAAAATGAGGTCATTTTGTTTTACCAGTCAGTTCAAAGCCTTTTTCAGAGGATGCTGTGACTCAACACCAAGACGAAGTCTTAATAGTTACACATTAGTTTTCATCACAATGTGCTTGTCCAATTATAGGATTAGAATGTCTTTTATTTGACCAGTTCCATCTACAGCTTATTAGCCTATCTAGCCCTAATCAAGGACCAACCCATTATATAGTCCAATCCTGGATGGATATCTGACCGAACCTAGATATTTCACTAAATTAAGCATTCATAAAATTTGTCATGTGATGAATGTTGAAAATATAAACTCCAGTCACTGTGGGCATTCAATCTGTCAAACCAGGTGCAGAATAAGGATTTATCTGGATTTAACAGAGGTTACTTCATTTGAGGTTAATCCAAAGAATGTAAAATCCAATCATGATGAGAATTTCAGCACTGCTGCTGCAACAAGTTTGACATTACAACAGAGAGGCACTAGAGTAACTAAAATCAACCACATTAATTTTCATGTGCTTCTAAAACAAAAAAGGTCAATAATAATGAAAGAATAACCAGCCCATCTTTGTATTTCACTTGTTGGACATGTTGTAAATCCAACAGGATAGGAATTACATAAAGCTTGGTGCTGTATAATTTGTCATGGACAGGAGAAATCATATCTATACAATTCGTTGCAGTCAATCCAAAGGATGTGGTGACATTTGAAACAGTTCTTTTCAGGTATTTTGTACATTAAAGGGAACAAGTCTAATGAATCATGACCATTTAAATGCAGTTGAAGAGCAGTTTGCTTTTTTTTCCCTCATAATGTGACAAGACAAACGTGAGCTTATCTGACTAATTTTGGTTAAAGTTTTTTTTTTGTTTTTTCTGCAAAGGAGGAGTCAGTTGTGCATTTCCCCTGAGTGACTATCTCAAATCACAAATAGAAAAACATACTCTAGACTAGGCCAGATAAACCTAATGGGGTTCTCAGCAGGCCCTTTCAACCCCCTCCCCCAATCTGTTGTATATGTATATATTTGTTGGTATTTAGTGTAGCTTTATTTAGGAACATACACCATAAAAACACGATATGAACAATAATAATGGCTTAGGGATGCAATTTTAAACCTGTAAAAAGGGCTTGATCATGTCCTCCGTGGGTTTGTGGACACCTGATGATGCCACTATGTGTCAGCTTGTCCCTAGAGATTATATATTTATAATAGAAAAAAACTGTTAAATGCAAGAGATGTTGACTTTGAAAGACAGGTTAAATCACAAATTGACCCATTTTCACTTTTGGTTCAGAGTTTTTGATAATCCAATCTTGTTTGAACTTCTGGACTGACAATTTTCCTATGGTAGACCCTGGTCTTGTATAAAATTATAAAATAAAACTTATATTTGGGGTCAGATGAAAAGAATATTAATGTAATTTCTGTACATAAAGTATAGAAATTAGATTATCTTTGCACAGAGTAGAGGGAAAGATTTATCTTCTGGCAGAAGTGAAAAAACTCAATATCGACCCTCTCATTTCTCATCTGGGTCTGGGTAAAGGACAGTATTTTTGGAAACAAAACAAAACAAAACAAAAGACAAACAACCAAACAAAAACAATTTAGGGAGGGTGGACAATTCTTAATCCTGAGGAGTGTTAAATCCAGTCTTCTCTCTATAAACACTTATACAACACCTCACTCTGCAGCATTTTCTAAGTAGCAAACAATTCAACACTGAATACTAAATTGCACATCTATACCATCAGTATTCGAATAATATATCCACGTCAATGCTGTATATAAGAAAAAAATCCCTTTAAATACCTTGTCATTTTGAATTGTGGTTTGAATGGAAACAGCAGTTCTGATAGCATGCCAGGATTACCCATTTTCCTACATTTCGAGTATCATACTGAAAGGCAAACTGTTGAGGTGCTGTGTCAGAAATGACCTCCTCAGTCCAGTGCATGGACTGATCACATTAGTCTAGCCACTATAGTGTATATACACAGTATATCTGTTTGTTTCCAACAAGTCCATGTCAACATGGCCTCCCCATCTCCTCCTTCAACTTTCAGTTCTCTGTCCTCTGGGCCAGAGCCAAGACTTGTATTGTAGTTCATTCTTTGTTTCTGAGCATAGGGGGAATTCAACTAATGGAAGTGTGCGTCCCGTGTATGTTGACCTGTACCTATGACAACTTAAGAGTTAGTCCACTGATGTGCTTTGTGTGCAGATATCTAGATGTCAGTCATGTTTGTCTGTGTGTTATACTATCTACGCACTGTGTTTATTCCTGTGTGGTAGTCGGGGGTTCCTGGTCATGCATTAGACATCTCGGCCTTGCTGAGGGCAATGGCCAGCTCCAGGTCCTCCTGCTCCTGCTGTCTGAGCCTCTTCAAGCGCTCACGCTCTGCTCGCTCACTCTCGCGCTTAGCCCACTCCAACTGCTGAGCTTCATTCCCAAACTAGAGGGATGGAGGGAGTGAGTGAGAGAGAGAGAACAAATTCATGTATATATGATTATTACGGAAGTGGTATTGATGTGAGCTGCATTATATTGAGGTGTTTCAATTATTTTGTTATTTTGCCCATCACATTTACAAACATAAGGAGGTAAAAGTATTAGAAACACTTAATCTAACGCAGTTCAGGACAATATTTGTCATTTCCATAATCTTGGAATTTGTGAGCAAAAAATGTCATATAAGTATAATCTTTTGACAGAGCTGTTGTACTGGGATGAATAAAGTTAAATGGGTGTACTTACCTCTTGTTTTTTTATTAAGCACACAATTAAATACTTGTACCCAATAAACTCACTAGGAAGTATATTTTGGTCAATATATAAAAGAAAAAAGATGCAGTGCAAAAATGTCAAAGATGTTTGAGGATATGTAGAAACAATATCAGTGTTTAACTGTTTGATCACACCCTGTCAAATATTTACTCTCAGTAGTACACATAACATATTTATACATTACAAACAGAAAAAAATAGACATTTCCACTGATTAAACCAACCATGGAAATAATTTTTTAAAATTTTCTCATCCATGTGATTGGACAGAACACAATTCTGCTTCCAATTAGTAAAGGTTGATTGTGTTTAAGTATTCTTAAAAATGACAAGCTCATTTAATTACTATTGGCACACATGCTGCATGTACTATAAATTATTTTGCATTTGATCAGGCCTGTCTTTTTTTCATTATGGTTAAGAATGAATAAACCTAAAAATAAAAAAAAAGGTTTTGAAGGAATGGGAAAAATGGTTTCTAAGAATTAAATTTACTTGAACAGTTGTTCAAAGTTTATTTTAAAATATCTTCAGGTCAGTGCAAACAAAGATATCAATAAAGAGCAATACCGGTCACTTAGGTTTCACTTGAAAACAAGCAAGTGAGAAAAAATCCTGTAAAATATGCAACATGCACACATTTATGTTAGAAATAGACCTGTTCATGTAAATTCACTGAAAATCTTGGTAATAACAATGACATTTCTACTGTCATTTTCTTCATGCTTCAACATACACCTGAAATGGCTTGATGATACATTATAATAACACTGCTAAATTGTCATTTTCTGTGAATTCCATTGTATGTTTAATCTCTTACCTTAACTTTATCAGGTCCTGTCAGAGAGGTGGATTACAGAACAGAGATGTTATAAACAAAAAATCCCTGAACTTAATAAATCTAAACTAGTTTACAAGATGTTGCTCCACAGCACACAAACACCGTGATGGGAGACCTGCTGAGTGTCAGTTCAGTCCCCTTCCAAATACCGTCTTTACTACTGTACTAGGGGTGGGAAAAATAATAATTTTTTATGGGGTTTTATGCATCGTCATTCACTTTAAAATGATTCTGAATCGATGCGGAATGGTTAATAATGAATGTTAATATTTGATTGAATAAAGTCCGCCAGTCAAACTACAAATGGCCTACATGCAAGCATGCTTTGTAGCGCATGCACGTTTAAGCTTGTATGTTTAGGTTTATGAGCTACATGAGGTGCTAGCATTGTTAGCACTGCACAGTAACTGTTAGCTGTACAGTATTGTGCTGACTCATTGTCACAAATGTCAATCAAGATGTTCCATATAGCACTGACATTTCTATGAGTGATGTTATGCTATGAAATATGAAGTATGACTACTCCATCTCCTAGATGTTGTGCCCTCTGTGCTCCCTGTATGTTACTAGCGTTGGAGGCATCGGACTGGAAAAATTGGAAAAATTGATGTATAATACAGCGATTCAATATGTGTGGATCTGTACACATCAGCAAAGGTAAGAATTACAGTCTTGATGTGTTTGTACTCAAACATTAGGGAAATGTTGTTGTGATAATTATACCATTTGAATCGTGAGGTTTTCTGCTTTCAAATCATATACAGTTTATCTTACTTTTTTCAAATTAGGCGATCTTTAGACGATCTTTGGAAATACATTCGGAAACAGTTTCCCGTCTGAATAAGGGTGGTGGGGTTTTAATAGTCAGCAAGTATAGAGACGATGCATCGTTTCTTAATCAAATTGTGGACCTGCGGAATGAATCGAATAGTGGCATGCCTAAAGATTCCCACCCCTATACTGTACTGTATTTAGCTACTTGTACTAGTATTTTTTTTTTATTGCTAATAAGTAATACCATTTATCTTCAAGCTATGGGCTACTTAGTGTTCATTAAAGTAATTAATGAATTTTTACAATAATCTATGGAAGTTGAAGAAGACACCTGTTGACAATATGGTCCACAGGTGAGACAAACGAACTGAGGAAACAAAATTGAAATTCTTTCAAGTAGAAACAAACAAGAACCTATGGAAGGAGAAGCTGAACATGACATCTACAACAAGAGATGTGACATGCAGAGTGTGAGAGAAGTAGATAAGCAAATCAACTGTCTAAGTGATGATTTACAATAGCAAATCTAAGCATTTTCAGACCATTGAAAGCCATGGGTTTAAAAGGAATAATGCAACATTTGTAACAGGAAGTGATGGGTCTGTTGCAGCTCAGGTGCTTTCAAACAGCAAGCACAGATAATCAGGAATGCAAAATCTGTGTTCTAAATTATTAACTGCACTCCCTCCCTCTTGCCCTTGCTGCTGACCTCAATGGCACATCTACTGCTGAGTTTAAATGGAAAACAAGCTGCTGGCACCAACTGCCTGGTATTTGACAATATCTTTAGATTCAGAATCTTTGCTGAAAAGTTGAAAAGAACAAAAAATATGTATCATAATACTGGTAACTCTAGTAAAGGTATGCATTGAATGCAAGGGACGCTACATAGTTTTCTTTAAAACAAATTTAAAATTAAATATATGTTTTAAAAAAGGCTAATTTATTTTCATAAATAGCAGTTTTATTTCTTGTAGTAAAGCAGTCAGTTTGCATTGAGGGTCCCATAAAAATCCAGATGGTGTAGCTGCTGTGACCATATATATGATACAGATGTGAAAAGATGGATGGTGACAAAACAGAAAACTACGCTAACATGATAAGAGCAAGATGTACACAACAAGAGTAGACAAAGCAACTACTGACACCAAGGTGAAGATAGTAGCACACACACCAAGGGCATGCAGGGCAGACAGACTCAAGAACTGAGAGTTGAGTTGTGATACTGCTGTGTCTCATGTCAGATCTGAGTAGTAGTTAAACTAAGTAGCATCATCATTTCTTGTTAATAAAACAGTGATTATCTACCTACAAAGTGATTATGTGCTTGACTAAAATGTTTTTCATTGTGTGCGGGATTGGTGAGTTGGCATTGTTATTTATTTGTGGGCTAGTGTGTACTCACACAATTTGTTTGTGGGTATTTCAGTTTGTGTGAACACACGTCTAATGAGCCCTAAGCCTCTGTGAAAGTCCGGGGAAACCCTGACATACTTAAAATATTCATCCTTCCAAAACAAACTAACAAACAAACTAAAAATAAAGGGCTTACATCCCTTTCTCCACTGTAAGAAGATTACAGTGCATTGCAGCTTTGCACTATGACTGTAATGCAGCTATGCACTGCATTGTACACATTCACACTGCAATTTCCAGCAATTTCCAGTGGAGTGGTGAATGGGAATATTATATCTTCTCGTTACTAGTCATAGCATCTCTGGCAGTTACTATACTCTATAGTATGTCACCTTGGGAAACTTGGATAAAGTTTTATTGTTACATTTCTGCTCAGACATGAGATTGATCTGAACATCTAACAAAAAGAAAGTTAACCAGCTTATTTTCTAAAACGGAGCTATTCCTGAAATACTATATGTGACACTAAAAAATGATTGTGTAAATGATTATTTGTGAATTTTCTATTTGGAAACAACAGAGTAGTTCGTCAACGACAAGTTTTCACTAACAAAAACGAGACGGTAACTAAAAAATTAAGTGATGACGACGAAAACTAAATAAAAATATATTGACATTTTCGTTGACTAATGAAAACGAGACAAAAATGTGAGTGAGGGACGTTTTTAGAAAAAATCCAATCAGAATTAATCTTCTTAGACACACACGCACATTTGAAAAGTAACTGCTCCACCTAGTGACGCGGGATGCGCGAGTACACGAGATCATCATAGCCTACACCGGGTTTCTGTGTGACTTAAACTATAATGAAATGGCAACAGCTGGGTGAAAACAAGGAAGATATATGGGTCAGTTTCATCTTTGACGCAATGGCATTACTGCTAAATACAGTTTTTCTCTTAAATATTTTGGAGTTGCACTTTTGCTTTAAAGAATGAAGAATGTCATAAGCAAGTTATAAAGGATGCATATCTAATTTTTGGTCTTTTATGGAAAGGCCATATTCCATATATATTTAATGAAACTTGTTTTTCATTTAATTTTAATTTAGAATATTTTGTATATTACAATAGTTTTACTAAATTACACTTAAATTAAACCCAATATATTTTAGTCGTCTAAATCTACAGTATATTTAGTCGACTAAAATCTTATGCTATTTAGTCGACTAAAAGTGGACTTAAACTAAAACAAAGCAGATGACTAAAATATGACTAAAACTAAAATTGCATTTTAGTCAAAAGACTATGACTAAAACTGAATTAAAATCTGCTGTCAAAATTAACACTGCAACAGAGGCTTGTTATCCTGTAGAACAGTTAATTGCTTAATTCAGCTGAAAATAAAGTCTTTACCAGAGACTGAAAGCCGTGCTGTAATTGTGTGCTATCCTTCCTTGTTAACTTCCTAGAAATTCATACTCAGTTCTGGTGTAGTGTTATGAATTTTGGAATGGGATACAGCTTCATGCAATGGAGATACTGCTGGATGATACTGCTGAAATCCAAATTAGAGTACCAATTAGACTACTACTGTCATTTCTGAAGAAACTGCGTTGGGATTGCTGGCTGCTGAAAAAATCTTGGGCTAAACTGCGTTGCTGGCTGCTAAACAGCTGAAGCTAGTTTAAATTCCTCCACACAGACGACATAACCGAGAACTATAAAATGCAGCAATACAATTTTGTATGCATAAGCACAGTGGCATTGAGATAGGAAAAAAGAGAATGAAGGGTGCAAAATGTGTGCAATGAAGAAAGATTGCATGTAAAATATCTGAATGTGTGTGTGTGTATCTATGTGCATGTGTATGTGTCTGTAAGAATGAATGTTTGTATGCATTTGTTTGTGCATGTGGGCAATTTTGTCTGTACATGTTTCTTTGTACATCTGTCAATGTGTGTGTGGGTGTGTGTATATATGAATGTGTCTGTCCATGGGTGTGTATGTGTATGTATGTCTGTGTGCTTTTGTGTGTTTATGTAATCATGTGTGTGCAATTGTGTGTCTGTGAGTATATTTGTGAATGTGTCTGTGTGCGCTTGTGTGTCTGAGTACATCTGGATGTGTGTGCATCTGTATCTTTGTCTATGTGGATGAATGTTTGTGTGGATCTGTGTGTGTATGTGTATACCTGTATTGGTGTTTTGTGAATATGTGTTTTGTTGTGTCTGTGTGGTCTGTGTGTGTATCAGTGAATGTATGTGTGTGCCTGTCTGTCTGTGTGGGTGAGTTTGTGTATGTATGAATGTTTGTGTGCATGTGTGTGCAAGTGTGTAATTGTGAGTCTGCCTGAATACATCTGTGCCTGTGTTTGTGTGTATCTATGTATGAATGTTTGTGTGTACCTGTGTGTATGTCTGTCTATGTGTGTATGTTGTGCTAACTTGACACCTGATTGAAACACAGTATGTAACAGAGGTTTGACATCAGTTACTATCTGATCTATAGCAGCTGTACAACTGCTCTTCTGGTTACCATGGAGATGTAACCTGTTTACCTTCTGTTAGAGACTGACCTGAAATAATCCTTTCGAACTCTGGCTGACCACATTTACACCATAATTCATATTGAAAAAACTTGATTTTATGAGAGACAAGACTCTGCTGATCACGATGGTGTGAAAAATGTGTCTGTGTGGTCAGAAATGTGGCCTTTACAAAATCCCCCATCTCAGCTTTCCAGTACAAAATCCTGCTCTCATTTAACATGGGAGTTGGATGGTACAATTGTCCAATTAAAGCTCAGGACAAGAAATGTATAAGTCTGATGCTTTTCTGAAATCAGACAAATTTATCTACTACTTTTGGGAAAATGGTGTATTAAGCGATAAAATTGTGTTAGTTAGATGTTAAGCTACTATATGCTACCAGAACAGCTTCTACAAGTCTCTGGACCCTAGTGGAGGAATGAACATAATTCTTTCAAAAGATATTCCTTTATTTGGTGTTTTGATGATGATAGTAGAGAGCAGTAACACATCGACCAGAGCGTATCACTGACATCACTTTCATTGTCATACCCATTGTCATCCTGGAAGAGACCTCTTCCATCAGGACAGAAATGTTTCATCATAGGATAAAGTGTTCACTCAGAACAACATTGCAATCATCTGCAGTGACCCCTATAACCCTCAGGGGATGGCGAATGCGACGAATCACATGACTATTCATGGTGAGACACACTTTCCTGCATATGCCCTTTCTAAACAAAAAGTGTCCTAGAAAATTTAAATCTGTGTATTGTTTTCTGTGAATGAGTGAACAAGATAACTTTCACATCGTGAAGCAAACACTTTACACTACAAGATGCATTTCTCAAAAGTCTTGTGAACCAATGTTCTGTTTGTGTTTTATGGTCTTATTTCAGTGACTTAAAAATTGTAGTTTTTCACTAACCATGCATAAAAACAGTTTTCTCAAAAACACAATCATGTATAAACTTGTTTCTCACATATTGTAGCCCAGTTTGTGCTGATTACAGTGTTATCAGACTTTAGCCAATAATATGTTTAAAAGCAATTGAAAGAAGCACAAATGTCAGGGCATTTCAAAACTTGTCCAGGACCCCAAAACCTCCTCAGACCCCAGAGGGTTAATATAACAAGTGGATCCAAGCCATGGCTTCAAAATGCCCCCTCCAGTATAACAGAGCCACTCGATTTCCACAATGTAGGGGTCAAGCGTGCATCAAGCGAAAGGTCTTCCCTTTCATTTCTCACCTGTTTGTACCTTTCAGTTCAGGACTAAACACCAAACAAAAGATTTTAAGATGTCACCCTGAGCATTAGTGAGCCCCGATAGACATTTTATAGACTACACCAGGGATCTCTAACCCTGGTCCTTGAGCGCTACGATCCTGCTATTCTTCCAGACTGTCTGCCATGCCCACTGCTGATTACCTGAATGAGGTGTGTTCAGTCAATCAGAATTTGGAAGGGCAGGGATACTTGAAAAACCTGCAGGACAGTAGTGCTCGAGCACCAGGGTTAGAGATCCCTGGATTACACTATTAATTAAAAATTTTTTCAGAGGTTTAATCAGACCTATATGAACTTTATATTTACACCTTGCATAAATAAGCACTCTTAATTGTCTTATATCTAGCTGCCCTGATCTCACTGTACACTTTAAGCACTTGGAACCTTTGTATTTTACAAATATGATCAAATGGTGAGGCCATTGCTGATGATATCTGTAACTGAAGATTCAACTTAAAAAGCAATGGGGGCTTGATATCTTTTCATACATGCAGACTGAGATGCACTTATTACAATAGTGTATTGCTATGAACTTGCAAGTCTGCTACATGCTAAGCCTAAACAACACTTTCACTACACTTTGGTCTTTAGTAGTGATCATGTAGAATGTGATGATTAAGATCACTATTACTGAAATCTAGTGACTGTGATGGAGTATGCAAAGTTGTGTGACCTGGTCTAGACACAGTATCACCCATCTCAACTTACAGAGCTGAAGTCTGCAAAACCCGAGGTAGAGTCTTTAGGAGCTTTACTTGATGCTGAGGATGGGACAAATGGGTCTTTGCCACTGAAGGGGTCTCCCTGGCCCTTTTTACTTTGAAATGGGTCGATGGTATCGCTGCCGAATCCCTGGAAGGGGTCACATGATTTGGAAGGTTCAGCTGTGCTGGACATGCTCACTGGTGTGCTCTTACCTGAAAAAAAATAAAAAGCACAAGAATTTTCCTTACCAGACAATTTTCATCCAATGAATAGTAAGTTTCTATACTTTAATAACGTCCCAGTAAATGCTTTCTGGCTCAAAACTAGCAAAAGCAAGGCTATAGGCCACGAAAAGACCAGTACAAACACTAAAGACATACACACGTACTTGGAGGGAAAGAACAAAGTTTGATTTGTGTTGATAAGGACATGCTGAGAGAAGCAAAGAAAAAAAAAGCTAAAAAACAAAACAACAACAAAAAAGAGATACCATACGTCATCATGAACAATAATTCTCACCTTAGTAAACTTAGATTATATATTGATAACACAGAATCTGAATTGATCTACTCTGAGTAAATTCTCTGGTTCTCACAGTTCTGTCCACGCCCTGCTCCACCTCCGGTGTCATTTCAAGGGTGCCTACAAGCTTTTGAAAGCCACACAAGTTTCACCTTCACATATGGTACATCAAAACAATTCATAGAGTTTTTCTTTAAACTATCACATATAGTGCTACAACAACCTGAGAGAGGAAGTATATAAAAACAGCTGGCATAGGAAAAAACACAGCACAGCGCAACAGACAACACCCAAAGGACCAAAACCAAAAGTGATGCCCCATAACCCACGGAGCCATTCTCAACGGTTTCCTGGTAAATCAACTGGTTAGGTTTCTGCCCACATAACCAACTGGTGGTTCACCAATTCACCAGCTACACAGATGTGTGTATATATATATATATATATATATATATATATATATATATATATATATATATACACACACTGAACAACTGAATAGTGTATATATATGGGACAAATGGGTGATACTGTAATATATATACACTGAACAACTGAATAGTGAATGTAATCTCAGTTACATACAAGGTGTGAACATGTTCTAACAAAATCAATAAAGCTTTTAATAGAGGTTTTGACCAACTGTTGAAAAAACCTGTACACTGCTTTTAAAGACTCTCTTACAGGGGTCTTATGGAAACTCGCAGACATTGAGATGGACACTGTGTTTATCAGATTGAATAATACTGTGGAGACAAAGGTAGACCTACAGTATACATGAGAAAAACTTTATCAGATACTGTCACTAACAGGGAGTCTCAGCCTGGCAGAGTATCGTGGGAACGTTAAGAGCATATCATGTTGCTTGTATAGGTGTCAAACCACAGGATAAGTCAAACCGTTGTCATACAACATACACATACGCATTTAGTCTTATTACCTAGATAACCGGCTGATCGGGGTGAGTAGTTCATTTCACACTCAAGGCTGAGCAAAACTGCATGCCTGGCAATCAGTTTTTTCCTCTTTCAGTAAACTGCACACATGCACACGCTCTAGAAACCACAATCATGAGCTCCACCCTGTTTTAAAATAATCCACTACATTAGTGGCATCTTATTTTGATGTAGAGGATTGTATATACAGCCTGCAGTATTTCATCTACTGACAACAATTCAGCTAAAGCAATTTATCTATGTATTTATTTGGAGCACTGTCACTGTAGCCTTGCCCAAATCACACCTCATTACATGACAAGAGAAAGTAAGAGAATGTTTGTGTATATGTGTGTGACATTAAATTGTTTATATATAAAGGAATACAAATTTTACACTGGTAAGACTACTGGAATTCACCCACTGCACACAGCCTGCAGCCTGACCTTCTCTGAACCACTCACACTTGTAAACACACATATACACACACACATAAAGGGAAGAGAGAGGAAGCAAGTTAGGGTGTGTCTGCAAACACCAGGCCAAGCAAACCACACACCATTAGTCTTACAACATCAGCTTCATGTGTGCCCCAGTGTGAACATCAGAGCAATATTTTTTAAACAATAATAATAGGAAATCTACACAAACAGCAAGAGAATTGATGTGAATTTCAGCCCTTAGGTGTCATGACAAACAAAGATGAGCCTGACTGACAGCTGTTTGAGTCTGACTGTTCTGCTTCAACAAATGAAAAGGATGGTATCACAACTGTAACAATCTTCTACAGCCACTGAGTCAGTAAGCATGTGAGATAGTGTAATAGTAAGTGTGGCCACAGTGAAGGGGTCTGAATACATTCTGAAGACACTGGAGACACATTTGAAAATATCTGCAAAGTAGTCAGAACTGGGAAACTTTAATTATAGCACATTTTATTGGAGGTAAATTTATTGTGAAACATCTTCATTTTTACTCAAATGTAAAAGCTCAGTTTAAAAATGTATGTGATGACTGAATGTTACAACAAAAATTTCACAAAATGCTTTGTCTTTGTTGAGCTAAACACTGACTGTTTGGTAGGTATTTTTGGCATTAGCAGTGTTAGGAAAAACAGATGAACACACATTGAAAAAAGCTACTAACTTCATTGATAAAAATCCAAAAGAAAAGAGCAACACTAGATGCACCATGTTTAATAGCTTTGCATTAAGTTATTAGTTCAAATATATGAGTACCTCATATCTAAAATCAATTAAAATTAATTAAAAAACTATATTTACTTTACAATTTGAAATGTTTCTAGTTTAACTAGTAGCTTAGTATGACAAATGGGACTGATCTTATGTTAAAATTGTTGGGAAAGTGAATTAATGTGGTCCTGTATCACAACGACATCTGAGTAATGACAAGCGCAAACTTCCAGGCAACTTACAAAACTCACAATTGTGTATATTATTCACTTATATATTTTATCATTAGATCCAACTTATTTGATCAAGTCTTTATCTATTTTAATTAATTTTTTGGAATTTTATTTTGTTATTCTTTTTTTTTTTATCTCTGCCATTTTGAATTGCATTACCATGTATAAAAGGTACAATAAAAACATTTGATTAGTAGGCTGACAATGTTGAAACTGAAAAATAACATAGAAATGTAGTGTGTGATAGAGTGCTTGGCAAACATGAGAAGGCTTTTATCTTCTCTGTACCCACAGTCACATTCTTTCCTGTTTACAGATTAGAGCAGAGTTTGAGATTGCACTTTCTATGTTGAAAAAAAAAAAAAGACAACAAGCTTTCATCTGGTTAAAAAGAAGACATTTAAACATTTCAACTAAACACAACATTAAAGATGCCATTGAGAAATCTCATAATATATTGCCCTATTACTTTAATCTAGAATAAAATTCTTTTCATACTGTCACTTGCATTAAGTTTAAAATTGTCAAGGAATCTAACCCTAACCCTTTTCATACTAAGATACTATGTATTAGACCTGAGATTTGGAAAAAAGGAATGTTAGCTATACCAGGTGTCCACTAAATAAAAATGAATGGCTATGATTATTTCAAGAATCAGAACAAACAAACTAGGAAAGAGAAATACACTACAATGAAAAAACACTATATAAACATATCGAGAGATCAGCGGACAAATGGTTACAATTAAGTACGGAAGCTGGTCACAAAATCATCATTCGCACACTACATTGAAGTCATGTTGAACATTACAAGTTATGAATGAATCACGATTGAGTAGAAGAGGTGAGTATCATTCTTAAGAGATTGAGACATTGTCAAGTATCATGCCCATCATGCACTGCACTCTTCTGTACCTGCCTTGAAACGACCCACTATCAATGAATTAACATAATTGTGTTTATTTTAAACAGTATTTTCCAGACAAAGTTGCACTTTTTTTTACTCCTCTGGCTTGTCCTGCAACTTATATGTGTATATTTATAGTAATTTTGTGGAGTAGTCACTAACGTTAGATGGCACTCATGGTTCAATTGAAGATAATATTATACCAGAGAGGAAGTAAAAAACATTTATGTTCAGGCTAAACTACAACTCCTAGTGTAACACAAGTGAAAATGAGAAAAAGCTTTACTGTAGGTAAAGTATGCAGCTGAAACAAAGTCTGGTAAGTGTTGGCATTCAACCTGGGAGAGGAGGAGGAGACGCTGTCCACCCACTCCAACGTTGGCACAGTTGTTTAACGTTACTTGACAAAGATGAATGAATTTTGTAATGTTGTTGTCTGCTTGTTGTTATGCTTAGCCTATATTCTTTGTAAGCTAATTTAGACTATAATATATGTAACAGTCAACAAGGCTGTTTTTGCAAATAGCCTGGAAAATACGGTATATTTATTACTTATATTTATTTTATTATTCTTTCTCTCCGTTTAAAATTTTTTACCTGAACTCCTAACACCATTCTTTATTATAGTTTGTATTATTTATTTCTCTATAGAGATATAAGAATCTAAGCAATAATGGGAGCTCATAAGTTACGTAAATGTTTGAAATGATTATATCTCTTAGGGGTAAAAATAATTATATAAAAAAACACTGATCACAGAATTTTTTTTTTCTTGCAGAATTTTGTACAATTGATTTAGACAAAAAGCGAACAATCTACATGCACATATAACTAAGGAAGTGCAATATGTCATATTTAGATTTAAAGCTCCTCAAATAAAGGAGTGCAATATGATCCACTCACACTTGTGAACCCAACCCTAAAGACCCATGAACCCCCAGAATTACGATGAGATTTGCAGTTTAACAACAATTCCATCTATCTTTTCTTTTTTCTTTTAGAATGTATTTTCTTTTGAATATTCCTTTTTATATTTTTTAAATCATTACTTGCTCATTAAAATCACACAAACACACATATGTCCTTGCTATTATATTCCTCAGGCACATCTGTTCTCACAAAGGCTTTTCATCTCACTTTCTGGAAAGATCAAATTATAATAATGGGTTTTTAGTGCAATTTCTAGGTTAACTGTGGTGCACACTATTGCAATGGACAATAAAGCACAGTAGATATTCACACAGTCAAACAACTCTGCCTGTGTAGTGCGACACTCACCACTGGGAGGTTTAGGTCTTGGGGGAATACTTTTCTTTGGTGGCAGAGCTGGTGTGTCATTCTTCCTGCTGAATGGGTCATCAACAAACACTGACTAGAAAGACAGAGTGAGAGAAACATTATGTGGTTCTACTAATACGCATCAGTAAATTCAATATACTATTATGTGACAAGCAGTGATAAAATATAGCGTATACGGTAAGAGTCCTGACAAAAGACAAATGATAAAAGATAATCCTAGAACCCAGTTTCTTTTAGCAATTTTAATTTAAAAAATTGATAAAATGAATACTAATAAAACAATAATGATAAATTATTTCCTGTACATGTACAGCAATATTAATCCTAATATTCCATGGGAAAAAGGTAGAAAAGACCTGTAATAATTGTACATAAATATGAAACATTTTACTTTTAACATTTGAGCATTTGGTACAATATACATTTTAAGAATTGTACCTTCTGGTACTCTGGAAGCCAGCTGGCCCTGCCCTCAAAAGGGTCTCTGAGCTTCGACATTTGGCTGAAGTCTGCAAATCCAGCAGAGCTGTTACAGCTGCTGAATGAACTGCTGCCAAATGGGTCCAATGTGCCAAACAGGTCTGAAAAGGACATCATTACTACACATTTTTATAAACAAATGCATTTAGAAATACTTACCATATTTCGTGGCATGCTTTCAGACATGAACATTGCTAGACATAATCTTGGTCAGCTGCATGTAAGAATGCAAACTTGCCCGTGGAACACGGACCAGACTTCAGCCGGATGTTTTTCTTGCGGCTCTGTTGTAAAAAGTCTGAATAGTGTTGGGTTGGGAGCTCCATTGTGTCCCCCATATACTATACAAAGGCAACACTGCCCCTTGCTGAAATCAAATGGACTTTCTGCCCAAGTGAGACCACATCTCACTTTGACAACAACTCTGGACTATCTCTGGACATGATTCTCATGACAAAGAGACAGCGGCAGAAAAAAAAAAAAAAAAATCTGTCTGTCCTATATTGGTCAGTGCTTTAAGTGCTTTTGAAATTCAGTAAATGTGCCAGGGGAAATACAGATGCAGATGCCTGGAAACAGTCGCAAACAAATGTTTGAAGTGATCAGGAACAGTGGGGCTACACACCAGTCCATTTTGACACTTTTAGTCCTCTTTTGGGTTTTTTTTGGGCTATGGTGTTAAACTTTTGATCAGCAGCCAGCATTTGAACAGCCTGATTGACTTTAATCCTCTGGGGTCGTGGCGTGGATTGTGGCATCTTCTCCTGATAACACCGAAAAGAACTTAAATTACTCTGTCAGTTTTGATCGTTTAGATAAGAGCAATATAGCATTCGAATCTGTAAAGGGTCTAGTTTTAGTTGTATAGACTCATAATAACAACAAAACCCTGTGCTTTTGTAAAATAAAGAAAGTCTTCTCTGTGTCTGTCACCTCTCTTCACAAACACGTAACTAAAACAACCTGAATCTCAGCGAATATTTGCCTCAAAGACATGAGAAATATATGCATAGAAAGCTTGAAATGTCTTAAACAATTCAAGTCAAAAACAAATAATCTGTTTTTATGTAATCCGTATGAAACTAAGGAGCAGTACGGTTTCACCTGTTTCACCTCATTGTAGCTAATGTGATCCCACCTTGCACTGAGCGCACTGTTCATATGAAAATAATCTGAGGTGAGCCAGGTAATTATTTGCACGCCCCAGAGAAATGGCATAAAATGTCAAGCTTCATCACAGAATTTACTTTTTCTGCACGTTTGGATGATGGCACGCTGCAAGGGTGAAGAAGCGCTTTGTATGGTTCCAGACAGTGACGAAGAGTTTACTTTCTCGTTAGAGGAATAACGCGAATAAAGATTACATATGAGTCCCAGTGGAGGATATAATTCCTGACGAGTAATTCCCTCTCAGCCACATTCCTGACTGAAGGCTCATTATGCAGCCTGCTTTGTCTTCTCAGGTAAATCACATGATTATTCATGATCAGGCACACCTTATTGCATAAGTCCTTTATACAAAAAAAGGGCCTTAGAAAAATCTAATTAGTGCATTGTTTTCTGTGAATGAGTGAACAAGATGATGTTCACATCATTTTGAAGCAAAACCTCTAGGCTACAAGATGCAGTTCTCAAAAGTCTTGTGACCCAATATTCTGTATGTGTTTTATGGCCTTATTTTTATGGCCTGACTTAAAGATTTGTGTTTTTCACTAACCATACATAAACAGTTTTCTCAAAAACACAATCATGTATAAACATGCTCACATATTATTGTAGCCCAGTTTGTGCTGATTACAGTGTGATCAGAGTTTAGCCATAAATATGTTTAAAAGCAACTGAAAAAAGCACAAATGTCAGGGCATTTCAAAACTTGTCCAGGGCCCCAAAACATCCTTAGACCCCAGAGGGTTAAATGCAGTTTTCAATAAATTGCCTACTCTCTATTTTTTGTCACTTGCTCCTGGTTCTTCTTTTGGCATTTTGAAGCATTATTTACAACCTGGTTATGACCCACCAGCATGAAATGCTAATACTTGTAATGTTTCCCATGGCCTTAACATTTTGCAATACTTTTGTATAAGTTTTGTATTAGTATTTAATGCTGAAGTGGACAAAGACTTTTTCATTTTTGGATGAAAAAAAAAAGAGTTCACAGACTGCAGAGTTGGGGAAATAAAGTGTTAAATCATACCTGAACACTTAGCTTTTGGGTTGCTTGAAGAGAATGGGTCATTGCTTGTGAAATGACTGGTTGGCTATAGGAAGGATAAAAATAACATTATTGAGAACATATTCATTTAATAGTAAGACAAACAAAAGCATACATTGTATCTTGAGTGCTGTTTTCCCTTTATGAATATAAATTTTTAATTCACCCACATTTTTATTTCTTCATGTTCAGACTGAGCTGTTGAATAGGCGCTACCAGAAATCACAGAGATCCTTGCAGCACCCATTTATGTATATGTATGAATGTATGTATTGTACTATGGCTTAAGTCAAGAATGTTCTTCAGGATGGAACAATGTACTTTGGACAAAAATCAACTTCTACCAATATGATAAAAAGAGGAGAGCATGGACAAAAATTAAGGAAGAGCTTGTGACCCAAAGCATACCACATCATCTGTAAAAACATGGTGGTTCTGATGTGGCATGCATGGCTGCCAGTGGAACTAACACTAACGATGGAACAGGAACAGTCTGCATGCTCTGATTCAGCCAAATGCCTTAAAACACATTTTCATCACTCAGTAGGACAACAGTCCAAAAGATATGCCAAATGCGACCAGAGCTTTTAAAACTGGAATAGCTTTTACTCATCATTTTGTTAAATACATGTGTAGCACTCCTATTACTTTTAAAAGATACTTTTAAAAGACTAACCAACATGAACTGGATTGTTTCTGACTAATTTTTACTACTTAGAACTTTCACTACAAGACTACCTGAATTTCCCAACAGGGATTAATAAAGGTGATCTACGCTCATTATTCTGTTTTCAATGTGTTACTGTCCAAATACTTAAGAGTCTAGACTCTACCCATGCATAAAAACAAGGCTCCAGGAGCAACATCTTAAAATTAGTGTCTATAACTGTCTATAATTATTTAAACCAAAATTCCATGCTCTTGTCCTTAATGTTCAACAAGTACCTTGGAAGGTAATGTGGCACTTTTACTGAAGGGGTCTGGTGTGGAAAAGGGATCCAGTTTTGTAGTCTTCTTGAAGAAATCTTCGGACGAAGCCTTGAATGGATCTGTCTCTTTGAACGGGTCCCCTCCAAAAGGATCTGCAGCAGAAACAATGGATGACATCAGTTGCTGAACTCCTCCCTCTGGGACTAGGAGACCTTGGATTGCTCAGCAATTTCAAATAACCAGTAAGTACCAGTCTTCCATACGCAACATAATATTTTATAAAGAGAGAGTTAAGATGCCAGTTTCTGTGGTAGCACTACACTGATGTGGGCAGTGGAAGGACATTCAACAAATGTTTGTGCTGTCCAAAATACAAAAGTCCCTTTTGAGTCTTTCTGGCAATTTTACACACAAGAAAGAGTGCAACAAGAATGGCTAGCTAGGACGTATTTTAAGAGCAGGAATTCATCGTGCCCTGAGGGACCAAACATGTGTCTCTCCCTCAATGCCCTGCCCACAGTGAAGGAGCTAGTGGAACTGTGTCCAATTCCAATGGCCCTTCGCTGCTGTTTTCCAAACCCAATCACATCTGGTCTGACGCATTTTCTTGTCCTTTAGTGGGGATTGTTTTTGATGGCTAACTAAATGGCGAATGGAAGTAATTTACGCACAATAAAGTATTTATATGACAAATTCCATTTGTTTATATGGATATTTAAGTGTCTAAAATGTATACGAAAGTTTCCTTGCAGAGTGCCACTCTTTCCCCCTCTAAAGTGTGCCTTTCTTTTTGCTTGACGCCATTTTGTCTAGCTAATGAAAGTATAATGATAATGTCACATAAACTTCCTTGGAACCATGCACAGAAGCAGGATGATTGGAGGAAAACTGCACTTGTGGGAAAGCTCTTAGTGAATGCACTTGAAGACATTTTTTAACACTGTAAGGTGTATTGAACAAATATCTAACCTTAAAAAATCTAGCTGCTACTAGTAGCCAATACAAATTGTTGTTAATAATGCTCAAAGCTCTTTTATGCTGTTTGATTTGAAATAACAAGCTGTGCATGTGTGTGTTTTTGTGTGCATGTGTGTGGGTTGGCGTAACAAAGTGCGAGAGGAAAGAGAAAATATTTTGTGTGGGTTCACAGTGAACACTTATGATTAAAATATATATCAGGCTATATTACTTAGATAAACGTAGATAAACGTGATGTTTCTAGTTATTATTTTATTTTCTGAACTAAATAGACGCTAAGAACAGAGACTAAATATGCGAGACAGCCAGGACAGATAAGACATCCGAAAGCTCAGAAAAAGAAAGGGACAAATAAATAAATAAATAATAGAAGAAAGGTATGTGTAATATGTATTTATGTGTGTGTATGCATATGTGTGCATGAGAGAGAGACAGTGTGTGTGTTTTATTTTTACCACAAAAGCATAAAGATGTTTTTTAAAAAATGTATGTAGAAATTGTACTGCGGACTCAGTTAAAGCAAATATTCATTAGCTATTCATGTGGCAAATATGTTTGCTGTGCTTGTTATTATTTAAAAAGTTATTTGTCCATATAAAAGATTTCATTTGTGCTTTTTCACCAAAGTTTGAGCTTTCTGTACTGTTAATTATAGATGCCTAACATCCACCAGTTGGGAAAACGGGAGAGGAAGACAAGGAAGTGAACCCTGGAGGACATGGCACTGGCGTTACGGGAGGTAGAAGCAGGCAGGCTCAGTGTGAGGCAGGAAGCTAAACAGTTTGGCATCCCAATACCACCCTGAGTGACACAGTGGACGAGTGTCTTCTGATAGTGCGCCGGGTCAGAGGACACTTCTCACTACTGAAGATCTGATTATCCTCCACTAGGATATTCTCATCTACTGTTTGTATTCTGCGTGTCATGGGTTTCCTCTGACAAAGCCTGAGGTTTGTGGCCCATGCTCTGGCCATTTACAACATCTGCCACCCAGAGTCACCAAAGACAGTGCTTGGCCAGATGTGGTGAATTAATTTCAGGAAGCGGCATCACCATCGCCTCACATCTAGGACTCCAGACATTATTGACCATGAGAGGGCATCCTGTGCCAAGAGGGGGCCCATTGAAGACTACTTCAGACTTCTCACCACCACCCTGGAGGTGCACGGGTTAAGGGAGAAGCCCCGCCAAATCTAAAACTGTGAAGAGACAGGGTTTCAGCTGGCTTAGACTAGGAGAAAAGTCCTTGTGCAAGACTAAACACGCCTAACGTCAGGCCCAGGGGCCACATCACTGTCCTGGCCTGCTTTAATTAGGCTGAGGAGGATGTCCCTCTTTTCATTATCTACAAGTGGCGATATCCAGGGGCCCCTATAACAAGGTAGGGGTCCCTAATGGGAAGTCGCCAGCAGGGTACATGGACAGGGAGCTGTTTAGGAAATGATTTGTTGCGAACTTCGTGAAGTTTGCGACCCAGATTTTCTCTAGTATTACAGGAGATCTTTCAGCATATACCCAACTGCCATTGACTGGTCATGGGTCATGCTGTCCGGACCAATGTGTGGGACCTTGGCCCCTCCACGCATTTTGACAGGCCACACCTGATGCTAAACACCCACCTACTGATCACCTTTACAATGTTGCCCTCAAGACCACTTGACACTACATCTTCACCTCACCCTCATCCCAGCCTGCCGCCCATCCCATGTGCCTGGTCCATGCCCCCACCCACCAGCGTACACCTCTCCCTCCTGCACCCCCCATTCTAATCCCTACCTTACCCATCCCTTAGTAGCATCAGGCTGGATTTCAGCTGACCTGGCCCACCTGGCTGACATTAATTACGCCCGAAAAACCGGCAAAGTCCGAATGAACACCAAGAAGACCCGGGCGCTGACGGCTCAGGAGATGTCTGAGGTCAAGTCGGGGGACCGTACTGTAAGACTAGAGGCCCAAGCACCGGCCATAAGCGACTGGGAGCAGCAATCGGCTGAAGACATTATCCTGGCAGACACTTCCTGCACACTGCCTGGTGGCTCCCGCCCCAGCTGCAGAAAACGAGCGCCCCTCGGGGCAGCCTCTGCTGCCAGCCCTGGCCTTTCCTGGCTAGTCCCTCAGCCCACAGCTCTGTTGCCTCTCATGGTCCCCCAGCAGCACACCATACCCCATGAGCCTGCCTGCTAAAGATCATCATCCTACCCCATCCCTCTTTGCAGAAGACTTTAAGTCATATCTGTTTTACATTTTGGTGCATTTGATTATTGAAATATATTACTTATAGCAATGGATAGTAATTTAATAAATATTAATTTGAGTACTTATTTGTACGTCAAAATAAATCCTTATTCATTTTTTTGTGCCATCAACATCAGCACAAAATGTGCCTTCCAGGGGTCCCAAACATCCCAAACATCTTCCTCTCCCTACACCAATGCTTAAGTTACGCAAAAAAAAAAAAAAGCATTTTGACATGTTGGATGCATTAGCCCTAAAGAAGAGTAAAGCAAGGTCTCTCTAAACTCTTACTTATTAAACTTTTATTTATATAGCTATTCTACGTCAGACAAACTATCTTTCGTCCAGCTACTTGTTCTCATCCACTAGACCTACAACAACCGCTAGTAGTAAAAATAAATTTAAAAGAACTTTCAGCATTTCAGCCCATAAGTTGGAGAATTACTAAACTTACACTTCTTTCTGTGAGTAGGTCACGCCACTCAGAAAGGGAGACAGGAGGGTAATCCTTGGCGGTCATAGGACTTGGGTTTTAAACACGTTTTTATCCAGTACTTATATTTACAGTTACACTGCAAATATTACTCTGCTACTTGTGATTGCTGTTTCTCGCCCCTCTGTAGTGTGTGATTATATAATTATATATATATATTTGTTGTACATATTATTTTAAGAAGTGATTTAAATAAGAAAAATTTTAACAAAACAAATAGCAAGTGGCAAACAGCAAAATTAAGATCAATATGCTTTCACTACACAATCTGTAATTATTAGTACATGCAATCCTATTTTGAAGGACAGAAATTCGCAGCCACGTGTCGATAGTATTGTGGTAAAATCAATCGAGTTGTGAACAAGCTAATTGGCCCCCCTGCCTGGCCCCCAACCAGAACTTGAATGTGTGTTCAATTAATTGTCATTTATTTGTTTCCACATAGATGTAAAAATGACTGACACACACACACACACACACACACACTATAATATGCTGATATAGCCCATGCAAAACTCCATATAAAAGCCAGAAACTAAGCTTTCTACACACAGGCCTGTGTAAAGGGTTAATGGGGCCACTTGGTTGTCAAGAGTAAAACAAATTTTACCTCTTCCCAACAGGGGAAACCACCAACCATCAAGATGATTATATAGTGTCATGGCTGTGCAGTCAAAAAATGTCGTTATAATGGCAGTTAATGGGGCCAAAACATTCACGAACAGTAAATTAGTCAGAAAAATGTTTAATCTGATGCTGCACAAAAACTAACATCAAAATTAGTGCCGGTACTAATCTTTGACATATCCAAGACTGTTATAAAAGCTAAAAAAATATCCAGTCCACAATCACTTTTTATATTGAAAATAAGTCATTTTGTGTTTTTTCCCCAAATCCGTGATATCACCTGTGAAAATGGCATTTAAAGTTAAAATCCTTTTTAAAAACATTTAGTAGTTTCGATCAGAACTGAAGTTGATTAACAGATTTATGTAAAAAAAAAGTTGAAAAAAATATTAATCTGATATATTTTTACAGCAGTTTAATTTAGTGTATGTTTTCATCCCGAACATAATGAAAGGTTGTGAATTTGCCTACAGTGTATTATTAACCCTATGGAAAATTTCTAAATCATATTTCCAAAATTTATGTCAAATTAAGGTTTATCACCAAAAATCATTCCATTTGCTGAAATACAGTGAAAGTTATGGCCAAATTAAGAGTGAAAAATGACCCTTGGTGGATGAAAACATCCCAAACAGTACATGATGGTTAATTCAGTATGCCACCCTCACATAGTCTATGCCCCTATCTGGCACCCCCAAGAAAAAACTCAAAGAACCGTCCCTGGAAGACACCTGTGATGCTAATTACAGGACACACTTTAGTTTAACATGTCTCTATGGTCAAATTGTTTTCTATCTTTTCTAGGGGTACCATCATTTTTGTCCAGGCCAGTTTCAGTAGTTTGTTTTTTTTTGTGCTTTTGGTCCTGGAGCTGTATATCACTGATGTGCAGTTACTGGCCCCACCAACCTGCAGTGTCTATTTGTTGTTTATTGTTGCTGTTCTTTTCTCTCTCCTCTAGCCACTCACCCCAAACGGTCGAAGCAGATGGCCGCACAAACTGAGCCCGGTTCTTCTGCTGGAGGTTTTTTCTTCCGTTAAAGGGAGTTATTCCTCTCCACTGTCGCCAAGTGCTTGCTCATAAGGGATTTGTTGGGTTTTTAGTTTTTGTAAAGTGCCTTGAGATGATTTGTATTGTGAGTTGGTGCTATACAAATAAAATTGGATTGAATTGAATTAAATTAACTGTAGTAAAATCAAGTTTAGTGGATGATATGATATTACACCTAAGCAGTCACTTACATTAAAGAGGCAAAAATAACCATAATTCCCTCTATACTGTAGTGTGGTAAAGTTAAGAGCACAATACAAGTAAAAGCTGCAATATTAACATAATTATCATGTAATGGTCAGAAAAGTTCAGTAGAAAATTCGAGGTAATGTTTTCTGTAACTTTAAACAACTTCTGACCGACAACATTAAAAAATTGACATTGTTCTTACGTGCAAAACATGTTAGTTCAAACATGTAGTGGCACAGAGAAATGAGCCTGGCCAGCCCAATTAACTTGGTTGAGATCGAGTTCCACGGGATAGGCCAGTGGACGCAGAATAAACCAATCAGAGAAATAAAATGACTCAAGCAAAGCAACAGTGAGACCAGTGCATGGTCCGCAAACTAGTTGTCATTTTTGTTGTAAAAACATGAGAATACACAATGTTATCACCAGTTCTGTGCATATTTTTGAATGGAGTAAGCAGCAAAAGCCAGTTGTAGAATGATTTGCGGACTTGGGACTGGCATTGAGAAATGTTACGAACGAGTCAGTTCGTATGTGCAACGCTTGTTTAAATCTGATTGGATGACTGTAAAGCCCCTGCCCCATTGCAGATAAACAGCTATGATTGGCCCAACTCTGACCTTGCAGAAACATCCTGTTGAAGCCGAGATGAGCTAACCGATTGGAGCCTCGTCTCACTCAGGGTCAAACTCTCAAACATTGTTAGTTGTCTTGGCTGGAGTCAAGTTAAAATGCTGCTTGTTCTTGTTGGAACAACATACATTCATCCAGTGATGATATTCAACACTTACAGATCCTCTCACATATGAATAGAGATCAGCAGGGCAAAGATACTTGAATGATTTGGTTCTCAAATTGTATTTGTTCAAATGAGAGTGAGTTGGAAAAGGATTTGTTGGAAAGCATGCTTCTATTAAGGAGATCCCTGAATTACTTCTGCAAGTTTGATCTGGGATCACGGTTTATAAAATAGATTTACAGGAAGTCTCACGTTTTTGCTACAATACAATGAGAAGCCAGATTCTATTTGACATGTTTTGTAAGCAGTTATATGTAAATCTAGCTTTACCAGGATAAAAGGACAAAAGTCATTTATGTAGTATCTGTATGTGTGCGAACCCTGGCAACATGGAAGCCTGCAGGAGATGAAACCAGTGTGAGGTTTGTTGCCCCGCAAAAAGACAGATCTTTCTTTCAGCGACCTCCATCTACTAAGCAGAGGTGAAACTACAATAGCACTGAAGAGGGAAGTGTGACAGATGTCACAGCTGCACACACTGCTGTTTTACGCATGCATACACAGAGGAACTTCAACAAAAGACAAGGCTGCCACCTTTAGCACAGGCCATTTTTAGAGACGTGAATGGGTTTAGACACCATTCACCAGGGAATTATACAGTTCTTTTTCCCCCTTGGATGACAATACTTTTACAAGGTTAAAAAACTGATTTAACACACCATGAAAGCTTGAATTACTATAATTCCCTTCACAAACTGGAGTATGTGATTTGAGCTATGTGAAGAATTTATAATGGGAAGGAGATAATATTGAACAAGTTTCACTGTAAAGTACCTTGAAATAATTTGTGATTTTATGTTATAAAAATAAAAGTGAATTGAATTGAATTAAACTGAAATTGAAATGCTTTATTTATAAGTTACAGTTAAACAACATAAAATTATATTTCAGCAGGAATATGCAACTCAAAGTTAATTTATTAGCTTTACTCTGTTATTATGTAGCACCAGTGGCTTGCATTGAAATTAAATGACATAGTTCTGGATTTTGATACAATAAATGCTGGCTTGACTGGGTTTTGAGGCAATAAATTTAAGTTCCTTATCTTAAAGTAAATACCTGTGGATGTGTTGGGCTGCTTTGCAAAAGGGTCGTTTTGGAAAGGGTCACCTACAGGAGAGAAATCAAGCAGAGAAGGAAGAGCAAGAGGGAAACAATAAGAGAAAAAGAGGAGTAAGACACAGAAGAGTCAGAAACTACTCAAGCCTGACAGCTTATGTAGCAGAAGCTGTCGGGGCAAAATAAAACTATAAACAAAAAAAGTTGTAAATGGAGTTAGCAAGAAGTTAAGAGGTGAGGAGAGGCACACTGTACAAATGGAAAGAAGAGGACAAGGAGATGCAGATTAAACAGATGACAGAAGAAAGTTGCAGAAGAGACGAATATATCCAGATGAAAAATGACAACTGACAAAAAGAAGGGTGCAGTTAAAGCGGGTTGATAACCTTTGAATGGATCTGTTTTGAAGGGGTCTTCAGAGTGGAAGGGGTCAGTGTGAAGCTCCTGAGGTTGGCTGTTGAAGACTGATGGCTTCACTTTGAATGGATCCTCCTTTAGTAAGGAGAAAGATGAGGAAAGAAACAGAATAAGATTGTTTTTTTAATCTATTTAGTAGTTGGTGAGTAAGGTGAATAAAACTAACAAAATGAACTAGATGCAGGCCTATAAAACATTATTAATAAGAAAAACAATATTAAACTGTAAAATCCCAAATTTAGCATCTATTTAGCAACTACTACTACTCAAATATTACTGTATACCTTGGAAAAACAAGTGCATAAATTTAGAGAAAATGTGGATGAAGATATTTAATAGTATATATTAACAGTAATTAACAGTAATTTAACAGTAATTAATGAAGTCACGCACTGCTGCAATGTGTAGGTCTACATTAAATTTCTGTTCTGTGTAAAAACAGCTCTATTGTATTTTAATGAAGCCCAGTTGACAGTTTTGCTGAAAAAATTAAAAACAACATATGACTGTGACAGTGGCTGTAATGTATCACATTTGAAATCAGTGTTCACAAAGTGGTTTTCATTCCAGTTTTTACTATTTTAGTAACTTATGCTCCATGTTTAATAGATCTTTGACTATATACGTAAAATCCAATGTAACAAATTACAATAATTTATCCGGCACTGAACCTGTATGTTTGCGCATACAATTAAATAAAGTTTAATAAAATTTATCTCATCTCTTTATTGTATTATCACAGAGTTATGCAGCGATTGTGTTTGAATGTTTTTGTCCTGATATGCAGTGTGAATAGTGGGACAAATGTGTGCCTTTATAAACAGTGTCCATTCAGATCACTTTGCCGCAGGTGGTCTTCAGTCAAGTTCAATATACATCTCAAGAAGAATCAAAGCAAGAGAATTGGGAACTGCAGCAATTTAAAATTAAATTTAGAATGAGAAAAAAAAAATCAAGTGGTGTGAATACTTTCTGTAGCTGCTATATTTTCATTTCATAAGCTGCCATGCACATTTCACAGTCAACCTGCCACCCTTACATCTAATTAAGCCTGATCACTATGGAGCCACAGGAACATATGCTTAGTGCTAAAATCTTGAATAAAAGCTGCTTGACATCAATAATGCTAGTAAAATCAAGGTTTAAAAATGTCCTAAATTGTGGGATTAGATCAGCGCACGTGTCGAACTCTACTGATAGCTGATAACAGGTCTTAGCAAATAGGAGGAGGATAAAGAAACTGAGAACAGAAGAGACAGATGAAGGAATATATGGTTCCTGGACAAATTCCTGCCAAAAATACCATATTATGGTATACAATTGTAAAGAATTATTCTGTACTCATGGTCTCAAACTGGAAAGAACCCTAAAAACCATGAAATATAAAATTTGTGATATTTTATGCTATTAAAATGATATCTAAACACTTACTGTTCACTGAATATGTAGTTTGCAAAAAATAATAGGCTGCCAGTATCCTGTGATTATGTGTGATAATAAAATTAGTCTAAGTAAAGCTCTGAAATGATAATGACCCAAAGGTTTATGGGCTTCTAAGTCAGACAATGGATATAATAAAGAGGTGCATCTCAAAAAATTAGAATATCATCAAACAGTTGATTTATTTCAGTAATTCAATTCAAAAAGTGAAACTCACATATTATATAGACTCATTACACACAGACTGATTTATTGAGATGCACCTGTACAGTTGCAAGAAATGGCACTGTTTCCTGGTTTCATACATAAATTTATCATGAAATGTGATCTGATCTTCACCAAAGTCACAAATAACAATTGGCATTTATAAATATACTCATTACAGTCTAAATTAGCCTATGAAGAACGTAGGCTAGACATAATAACAAACAGAAGTGCATTATGAAATTTATTCATCCATGTCAAGTAATGTTAAACTGCTGCCAGCATGGGGTGGGTGAAACTTTGTTTCATCTGCATACTTTATTACATGCACTCTGAAGTCTGCCGTATAGCTCTTTCTTCTGGGCAGCATTTTCACTTAAATTATACTAGGAGTTTGAATTTAATGTGAACATGAACATTTTTATTTCTCAGGCTTCCACTCCTGACATACTGGCTTACACAGCGACAGCAGCCCAAACACTAGTATGTGTGCTGCTGCTGGCTGCCGCTCCACGCTATGCGTTGTGTGCGTCAACCTAACTGACGTTCCAGCCACATGACTGGTTCAGCGCGGCACTATTTTCATTATCACTGGTTGTTTCTGCTTTTTTGGTAAGAGCAAAGTTATATCACAAGTAGGTGGTAACCGTAAACACGTGCTAAACTTGTATCTTGATGCTTTGCTGCCTCTGGACCTGGAGCACTTGGCATTTTGGAGGGGACAATGAATCCCCAAGTTTATCAAGGAATCCTACTGGATAATGTCAGGGTGGCTGTCTGCAAGCTGACGTTCAGAAAAAGCTAAGTGATGCAGCAGGACATGAAGTAAATCTATGACAGAATGGCTTCAGAAGCAAGAAGTCTGTCTTTTAGAGTGGCCCAGTCAGAGCCCAAATATCAACCCAAGTGAGATCCTGGAGAATGACCTCAAGACACAATAGAAAAATTCCAAAATTCCTCCCGAACGTTGTGCAGGTCTGATCCACAGCTATAAGAAGCACTTGCTTGAGGCTATAGCTACCAAAGGCGATTCAACCACTTATTAAAACATAATTGCCATGACTTTGTATGTTTACTCCCTAACTACCATTACAATCATGGGTGTGACAAACAGTCATGAAAGATCATCACTGTTTGTGTTTTATCAGATTAGAAATATTATTATTTGTGACTCTAGTGAAGATCTGATCAGACCCCATTTCATAAGATACAGAAAACCAGGAATCAGCAGACTGTGCCATTACTTTTTTTATAACTGTATTTTGTAAGTTAACCCACACTGAATATAAAAATGTTTAACATCTTTGTTCAAATCTGACTAATTCCAAGAAAGAATAGTGTTTGACATAACTATAATTCGTAAAGTACCTTAGCTATCTACTTTACAACTACTGTACTACTACATTTTCTGCCATGTTGCTGCTGAAAGTATTTTAAATTTCCAAAAATTTTCACTTGTCTGCATTTGTAATACATATGCAACCAAATTTTAAAAAATAATGCCATATTCCTCCATTGCAACAGAACTACATTTATAAGAACTAGAAATCTACACACTGGGATGTAAAAATACAATTTCAGTAGAAATCCTGACCTGTGCTGCTCTCACCATGGCTGGGAATCCTCCATTCTCTCTGTCACTGAAACCCTCACTCATGTCAGCCAGATTAGTCATACTGCCTCCATGGTTTCCATTCAAGGTGCTGTTGTACTGCTCGATGCTTTTAGACACTTCCTGTTGGCTGTCCTGAATCTGGGACAACTTACTACGAGCCTGTAGGAAACACAACAGTTCAGTAACAGTGGGACCAATCTATATAGTATGCTGCAGAATCTTGTTTAAGAAAGCCGCACTTATATGTATGTCTTTGATTTAGTTTACTGATGGTTAATACACATAAACATCGCCTCACAAAACTGACAGGACATCTAATAATAGCAAGTTGTAGCAAGTAGTGATACCATGCTGTGTACATACATTTGTTTATTTCATTTGGAGACAGTGTATCTTTCAGATTTCTTCCTCTGCTCTTATACAAAGAACCTGAGAGAAATTCTGTGGTGCTCAGAACTTTTTTGCTTCAAAAACAAAACGGTAAAGGTGTACATGCTTGGACATGATACCTAAGGCAATTGAGTCTCTAAGGGACTGCTTTGAATGCATCGTCATTGACAGATAGGTTGACGGTTTCACAGATTACACCAACTTCTATAGAGACATAGTAATAGCTATAAAGTCTGTTCATTGTTTCCCTAATAACAAACCTTGGATCACTATTGACATCAATCAATCCTTAACCAGAAAAAGAAGGGATTTAAAGATGGAGACTAAGAAAAGCTCAAACATGTGCAACATGAGCTGAAGTGGAGATTAAAGCAGGCTAAGGGGGACTACAAAAACAAAATAGAAATCTATAGCACAACATCAGAGAAGGTAACACACAGTAGATCCCCTTGCAGTTTGCTTACAGAGAACACATTGGTGTGGATGAGCAGCACAGAGATCCCACAGGGTACTGTTTTGGCTCCATTCCTGTACACACTGCACAGCAAACTTTACATACAACTCTGAATGCGGTAGCATTCAGAAGTATTCTGATGATACTGCTATTAGTTGCATGTATCAGGAATGTGCAGGAGAGAAAGTAATAAAATCCTTCAGTGACTGGTGTCACAAAAACTGCCTTGTATGGAACATCTCTAAAACTGTCATGAGGCGGCAGTACCGGCCCTCCTGTGTCTCTCTCCCTTTTCCCTGTGTGTGTTGTTCTGTCTCGTCCTGTTGATTACCTGCAGGTGCGTCGTCGGAGACCGTGAGGCACTGATGAGCTCCACCTGTAACTTACCTTTACCTACGACCATAAAAGCTTTTTTTGGATCTTCACAACCACAGCGCCAGTTCATCCATTTACCCACGTGGTAGTGGAATGTCAGTCTCTCAAAATCCTAGCTGTTGTTGGATTACTTAACACGTTTTTCACTCTCTCCGAGGTCATCCACCTCCCGGTAAAGCCGGCGTTCCTGTTACCTGCGGGTAGAACTTTGCACGCCCTGATATCCTGTTCGTTTCTGGGGTTTCTTCATTTCGTCCTTAGTTCTCCAGTGATTTTTTGTTAATAAAACTTTTTGGTGAATCTGCACTTGGGTCCAGTCCTGATTCATGACAAAAACCAAGGAAATAGTAGTGGATTTTCAAAGGTCTAAGTCCCCTCCCTATCCAGTTAACATCTGTGGTATGGACATTATGGTAGAAGCCTACAAATATCCAGGTGTTCACCTGGACAATGAGTTGGACTGCTCACTGAACACAAACGTACTATAAAAAGCAGAGACAACATTTCTTCTCCTAAGGCAGAAGGATCCTAAGGATCCTTAGATGGGTCCTTAGATGCAGTCTTCTGGGCAGGCAGCAAAAAGCAGAAGGATGCAAACTGGTGCAAAAAGCTCCAGTGACTGGAATCCAGTCTCATTCCAGTCACTGGAATGAGAATGGATTCACTGGAGGATGTGGTGGAGAGATGCACACAGAAAAGGTAAAGGCCACCTGGAATATATAGACCACCCCCTTCACAACATCCTGATGGACCAGAGAAGCAGCTGCAGTGGGCAACTCACCTGACTGCACTGCAGTACTGAACAATACAATCCTTCATCCCCACTGCCATCAAGCTCTACAACATCTTAGCCAATGGCAGATGACAACCAACTACTCTTACTACTGACTTAACTACAAGACCACCTGAGTTTCCCGCTGGGGATGAATAAAGTTTATCTTATTTGAATATTGAGAAAGATTTTAAAACACTCACAACTACCTCTTCAGGAAATTTTTTTCCTCAATACGGAAGTTTGTGAAGTGGCCCTAAAATTTACAGTCACATTTAGTCAAATTTACAGTTTTAGCAAAAACAGCCTTGTTGAACAGAAAAAAAAACATATAAGTTGCTTTGGTGTATAAGTCACATTCCTAATTATACTAAGTATAGTCTAAATTAGCTATGAACAACGGCTAACCATAACAACAAGCAGAAGTGCATTATGAAATTCATTCAGCCGTGTCAAGGCGTCATGTGGAATAAGAAGTGTCCTACCCCTCTCTTGGGTTGCCTGAATGTCGATACTCAGTGTAAACTTTATTTCAGCTGCATACACATTATTACCTGCAGGGTGAAATCTGCAGTATAGAGCTTTCATTTTGGGTGTAATTTTAACTTGTTAGTTTAGCGTGAAAAAACATTTTACAATAGTACAATATTATATTCACTTCATTAAAAAGTGCCAAGAGGATCAGCTAACGGTAGTGAATACTCAACAAAATTGCAGTAAATAAACACACAGAAGTTTGCTTGCTTTGCTGACTGGCAACCTTTCCAGGGTGTACCCCTGCTTTTCGCATGAAGAGAGCTAGGATAGGCTCCATCAGATCCCCGTGACCCTAAATATGAATAAGAGGTATAGATAATGGATAGATCGAAGTTGCCTTGCTGTGTAAGTCGCACAACAAACCAAAGTACTAAAAAAAAGCGTGACTTATAGTCCGGAAAATACAGAAGATTGATTTCTACATAGATACCTCCTGGCATTTAATAAAACACAGGCCAACAACTCAACGTTATAATATATTGGTATATGACATACACCTTAACTGTTTGAACTACTAGAACCTCTGGGTGACAGATTTTATGAATAAAATGTCTAGGGTTTAGAGTGACTACATCATAGAATTCAACATGGATGTTCCTGGAAGCTGTAAGACTGGATATTATTACAGATGTGCATGAGTAAATTATTATCTGCTGAGATTCTTTTACTCTATACGACCTTCTGACATGAGGAGGAAATAGTAGAGTACAGACTTCGGTAATGTGGTTGTTTCTTTTAGGACAGTACTTCTTCTTTTCCTTTCGGCTGCTCCCTTCAGGGGTCACCACAGCGAATCATCTGCCTCCATTTTACCCTATCCTCTGTGTCCTCCTCACCCATACCAACAATCCTCATGTCCTCCTTCACTACATCCAAGAATCTTCTCTTTGGTCTTCCTCTAGGCCTCCTTCCTGGCAGCTCTAACCTCAGCATTCTTTTACCAATATATTCACTGTCCCGCCTCTGAACATGTCCAAACCATCTCAATCTGGCTTCCCTGGCTTTTTCTCCAAAACATCTAATCCACATAATACATGCTTTAGAGAGACAACCTAAATATTTACCCTAACCTTTACCATCACAAGCAAGTGCCTAACCCGCAGTACTAGGACAATTGATGCTTTCTGCATATCCTCATGTAGACAGAGACAAGAAGTGCACACACACACTACAATTCAGTTGAGGGTCGAACTTGAGTAGATTATAGTGCAATGCTGCCCCTTGTTAACAATTTTCAGACACAGGCACACAGGGGGCCTTTATTCTACCTGATTAATCTCATCCTGTGTGGCCTTTAGAGACTTGATGATGGTCTCCAATTGGATCTTTCCAGCAGCGAGGCTCTGCTCCAGCTGGTTCTCCTCCTGCTGCAGTCGTCCCAGGTCGGCCTTTGCCCGACTCAGCTCTTCCTCCTGGCTCTGCAAGTCTGACTCCTGAGAATGGATTTGACTCTGAAGAGTTGAGATCTAAGGGTCAAACAAGAATTACATAATTATTGATGGAGTCTGAAACCTGTCAAACAACAATGGCCTACACCAGCACTAGTTGGCAACTTATTGAAACAAGCCGCTGCCACATAAATGAGACTTTGCTTTCTTCTCTTCTGAACCATCTGTTCCCACTTGGTAATTCTAGTATTTAGCAGCGGCTAGGGGAAGACCGTTGCCACACATCACAGAAGTGAAAACTTAAGATTTTTTGTTAATTTCTCAGATCTTCCTCACCATCTGAGATTCTTCTTGACACTTCATCCGGACTTCATTCAGCATGTCTTCTAATTTATTTTTCTGCTGGTCCATTTCATCCAGGCGATCATGGGCATCTTGTTTCTGAGCCTCCAGCTCTTGTAGGCTGGCCGTCTCTCTGTCTAGATCATTCTGCATCTCCTGATGATAAATTAATTCAAACAGCCTATGAACACCAGTCAAGTATCACGTACCACATTGAAGCAAGTCCTCAGATAAAGTCAAGCTGTTTAGTGCACTACACACACTGCACTCAGTGGTCTTATTAAGGGACATAATCTGATTACAAAGACAGGGAACATAGAAACAATTTTAGTTTTGATATTATAGTAGAATAGTTTAGTATTGTAGAAACAATGGTGATTAACCAATCACTTCCACTGTAACTTAAGCAGTCATACTGCAGCTGTTTGATCAATGAACAGGTTGCCCTCACCTGTACCTCTTCACTCTTATGTCTGATGGCTTCCTCTGTCTCCCTGATGTCCTGCTCAAGAGTATACTTCTCCCTGACACATACAATACCATATGTGCACGCACGTGCACATGCACACGCACACGCACACACACACAAGTATATTGATAATACAGACAAAAGATTTAATAACTACCAATTTCCTGTCATGTCAACTTATCAGAATCAAAAATGCTATGCATGCTTATGAGCAAGTGTTTGCTCATAAGGGATTTGTTGGGTTTTTTGTTTTTTGTGTCTTGAGATGATTGTATTGTGATTTGGCACTATACAAATAAAACTCAAATGAATTCAATTAAAACTGAATTAAATTTTTATTTATCTTGTGCAAAGGGTGGCTCAAATCAAATCAGTATTTGCTGAGACCAGACAGTTCAATTAAAAACAATCTGTATTCTCAGTGTCTTCAATCTCTTTGTGTAATCTCAGACTGACTGATGTTGACATCTGAACGTTTTGGGGTTACATCTACTGCAGGACTCCTTGCTCATCATGTTACTGAAGATAGCTCTTTATGACTATTTATGTCAATACATTTGGAGTAATTTTCACGCCAAATGAATATGTATTAGTAAGAAACCTCCATGTCTGAATAAACATGTATTCTGTGTGGTGAGCCTAGTGTCATGTAAAATACACTGATTCCTGCAGAGGACAATTTGATATTCAGCTGTGGTACAGCTCAGTTGTTTTTTGGTGTGAGATGAACTACGATCTTGCAGTTCTGAGGCAAGCTGCACTGTAAAAAAAAAAAAGCATTTAAAATATCTCCATTAGAGTTGTCTTGACTTACCATATTTTCTGGACTATAAGCCAAACTCCTTTTACTCCTCTGTTTTGTCCTGCAACTTATACAGTAAAGCAACTTATGTTTGTATGTGTATATTTAATTTTGTTGAGTAGTCACTAGCGTTAGGTGGCACTCTTGACACAATTGAAAATAATAATTTACATAAAAAGTAAAAACATTTAAGCCAAGAGACGAGGAAGAGATGCTATTTCATGTCCCCTCACCCTGACGTTGGCGCAGTTGTTTAATGTTACTTAACATGGGTGAATGAATCATTATACACCAAAATATATATGTTTTTTTCTGTTCAACAAGGCTGTTTTCACTAAAAGCGACTTATAATCCAGTGTGACTTACAGTTCAGAAAATACGATATTTATGACCACTGGGCTCATACAAACTCCTTATAGGATATGTTCCTTTTTTGATGTATTCAGGTGTGATGTATTCATCTTGACCTCAAACACAACACAAAAGGTAATAAAGATAACCAAATCCCATGGATATTCAGTAGCTTGTTTTTACCTTTGAGTATTCCACTGGGTAAAGGCAAAAGTGCTGATGCAGCATGGAGAGTGGTGAACAAACAAAACTTTGATAAAATATACACATCAAATAAAGAGTGGATGTTTGTTTGGAATGATAGATGGATGGTTAGATGAAAGAAGGAAGAAAGCAGGAGGATGAGACAGTCTCTGGCCTTTAGTTTGTGGAACAAGGGAGAGATTGCACTAAATGAATAAAATCATTGATTCTAGACTGATTGACTATGCTGAGCAGTCAATAAAGTGGTCTTTTTCACCAAGAATATCCAACATGCTGAAATGGCCAAAAAGTGGTACTATAAACACAACAAACACTAGGGCAACAGACACTTGCCTATCGCCCAACGTTGGTTCACGGCTGATAAGTGGCTTGGTGTGTCATGGGCCTAAAGCATTGAAGTGTTCTAGAAGCCGGTATTATTTTGGTCAGTCTCAAAAAAAAAGAAAAAAAAGAAAAAAAAGAAATACTGATTTTTTTTTTAATATTAATGATCATCTCTGGGTTTTGGCAAACAGCACAGTGTACACTAATCTTGAAAATATCACTTTATTGAAAACAATAAAGTCAGTTATATTAAGATTGTAAGTGGATTGTTATTGGTCATACAACCAGAGTTGTGGCATACACTGAGCTTTGATTACTGTTCTGAAGTAGTGTATTAGTATATACAGAATTTTACTAATTTGCGAAAATGCGACTTTGTAACAAAAAAGGTAAAGGTGTTGAAAAGTAATGATGACCAATTTAGGGATTTACACACATGGACAAATTTGTTGGTACCCTTCCATTAAAGAAAGAAAAACCCACAATGCTCACAAATAACTTGAAACTGACAAAAGTAGTAATAAATAACAATTGATTGAAAATTATCTAATAAACTCAGAAATTGCTTTTGACATATGGTTCAACAGAAGAATTTAGGAAAACAAACTAATGAAACTGTCCATTTTAAGATGTTGCTGTTTCAGGACTTTTATTTTGAAATAATTCTATAAAAAGGCTTTTGAAATTTGAAATTTGCTTGCCTCTTAAAAATAAGACACATATGGCGAGAAAGCTTGAAATGTTTTCAAGTACGTTTTCTTCGGACTTCTCCTTACGTTCATACGGATTAAATAAAAAGTGATTTGTTTTCGACTTGAATTGTTTCATTTAAAAGAAAACATTTCAAGCTTTCTAGCCATATAATTCTTATTTTTATGAGGCAAGTATTCGCTGAGATTCTGGTTGTTTTATTTACGTGTCTGTGAAGAGAAATGGCAGAGACAGAAAAGGCCGAGAGTGCATCCTGTCGGCTTTCTTTATTTAAAAAAAGCACAACGTTTTGTTTTTATTATCATGGTATACAACTAAAAGTAGACCCTTTACAGATTTGAATGATATATTTCTTTTATCTGTACGATCAGAATTGACGGAGTAATTTAAGTTTGTTTCGGCCTTATCAGGAAAAGATGTGTCAAAACGCGCCGGCGCGTGCGTCGACCCCAGAGGGTTAATGACTATAGACTTTTATTGTGAAAGTCGGAACATGGACTGTTGGGAGACCACACCATCGCTGACAGCCACAGAGTTAATTGCTCTAAATAGCTGAGAATGGTCCCCATGTGTAACAGCAGTGGACATTAGGCAGCCTGTCATTGTTAATAAGAAGATACTACATTTTTGTAAATTATAAGGAATATTCAAAATAAAGTCTAGATCAGGGGTGTCAAACTTACCAGATTAGGCCCACAAACGGGTTTAATCCGGCCCGCTAGATGATTTGAAGTTATATTAGCTGCAGTTTTTCAATGAAAGAAACTGCTGTTCTAAATGTGTCCACTGGGTGTCGCAATAGCAATTATGTTAAGCAGACAAACTGTTTATACCGGTGCTGAGCAAGTAGGCCTATACCCGTCAGCTGGCCCGGAGCTAGCTGCCTTGTCGTTCTGCCTATTAAATCTTCTACTTCGAACATTACGCGCTTTGTCCCCCTCATTATCCCAAAATATCTCTGTCAAAAAAAAAAGAAAAGTGGACACAGAGTGCAGAGTTTTCCAAGAAAAATGGTCATCATCCTATTTATTCACAGAAGTGAATGGGAAACCGGTGTGTTTGGTATGTTCACAGCAGGTTTCGGTGCTGAAAGAATATAACCTTCGACGCCACTATGAGGGTCTTCATGCTGAAAAATATAAAAACTTGCAAGGACAACAGAGAATAGAGAAGGTAAATGAATTGTTGGTTGGTCTGAAGAGGCAGCAGTCTGTGTTTACTTGTAGCTGAGAAATAAGTGATGCCACAGTGAAAGCCAGCTACCTTATTGCTAATGAAATTGCACTGGCTTCAAAACCATTTAGTGAGGGTGAATTTGTGAAGACATGCATGCTGAAGGCAGCAGAGACTGTGTGCCCTGAAAAGCAGGGCAAATGGTCACTGACTTAAACCAATGTGGGGGTTGAATGTTTGCTTAACCCTTTCATGGTATGTGGTTCTAACTGTTTATTGGTTTAGTGTTTTTTAGTGTTTTAGAGTAGAAGGTTGTAAATAACGGTCAACAATTTGTTTCTTTGATGGTAAGAAGACTGAAGATAGTACCTGAACAAACATGTGGAGTCTGTTCAAGATTAGTCCACCCCTTTCTGGTCAAACTGTATATAAACTGGTCTTGTAAGACAGACGGCAGAGGATTTCTGCAAGGACATCCTCTCCGGGCCCGTGATTAAACCTGAGATGATTCATCACACTTGTGGTTGTTTTCTGAGAATTAGCAACTCTCAAACTTAAAGAAATTTCTACCACAGCAGACAGGATTTCTGATCTTTTGGAGGATTTGGAGGATTTTCAATTGAAGCGCAAAGTAAAGTCATTTATTGTGTTTGTTGCAATTGATGAAACCACGGACATTACAGATGTTGCGCAACTGGCCATATTCATCCGCGGAGTTGATGACACTTTGACCGTCACCAAGAAGTTCGTGGAGTTGGTGCCAATGATGGACACCACAACAGCAGCTGATATTTTCACAGCCCTCGTCGGAGCGCTGGACAGGGTCAGAGTGGACTGGTCCCGCGCTGTCAGCCTGGCCACAGATGGTGCGCCTTCAATGACCGGGAGAAAAGCAGGTGTTGGGACAAAATTCAGGGAGAAGAGAAGGTGAAGACTGCAAATGGAGGACGTGATTTTTGGACTTTTCATTGTATTTTGCATCACGAGGCATTGTGTTGCAGGTCACTGAAGATGGATAACATCATGGAGGTGGTCGCCCGAACCGTAAATTTCATCTGATCCAGAGGTCTGAATCACCATCAGTTTGACAGCCTTCTCAGAGAGAAAGACCACAACTATGGCCTGTTATACCACACCGAGGTAAGATGGTTAAGCTGAGGTGCTGTGCTGAGGCGCTTCTTTGATTTAAGAGAGGAAATCAAACAGGTCATGGAAAAAAAAGGGCAAACCAGTGTTGGAATTTCAGTCCACAGAATGGATGCAGGTCTTTGCATTTATGGTGGATGTTACAGAGCACCTGAATAACTTGAACAAAATGCTGCAAGGGCGCAGCAAAGTTGTCACGCACATGACAGCATATGTGTGTTCAAGTTGAAGCTGTCATTGTAGGAGACACAACTTGCAGGTGGTGATGCTGCTCATTTTCTTTGTCTGAAAGATGTGTGCACAACCCAACATGCCGCAGACATGAAGCGGTTCAAAGATAAAATAACAGGACTACTACGGGAGTTTGAAAACGCTTTGAGATTTTTGGTGAACTGGAAAAAGACTTCAAAGTTTTTCGCTCGCCATTCACCGTGAATGCCTCTGATCTGCCCGCCAACATCCAACTAGAAATAATAGACTTACAGTGTGACTCAGATTTGAAGGGCAAGTTTGCCGCAGCTGGCTTGGACACGTTTTACCAGCATCTCTTACCAGGTTACCCCAACTTGACAGCCCTTGCTGCAAAAGTGTTGTGCATGTTTGGAACCACATATCTTTGGGAGCAAGTTTTCTCTGTAATGAGCATCAATAAAACAAATCTGCGCTCAAGGCTCACGCACAAGCACTTGAATGACATCTTGAAATTGGCTGCCACTCAGGATGTGACGCCTGATATTGATGCACTTGTGAAAGCTAAAAGATGCCAGGTTTCAGGAGTAAAAAAAACAGCGGTTAACCCCACTTAAAATGCTGCATGAGACCCTGATATAGTTCCGTGAAAATGAATGTCTTCTGTGGATATTTTAAGAAAGTGAACAGTGTGTGATTTACTGTAGTAATTTCAGTCACTTCAATTCATAAGTTTGGTTTGTTGAAATTGTTCAAGCATTGTACAGCTTTTATTTTTCTATCAATAAATAATGTAGCCTACAAGGCAGGGAGTAACTCAACCATCTTCAATAGTTTTTACCTCCCTTTGTATGGTGTGGTGAGTTAGCTCAGGATTAAGATGTGGAAATGACGAATGAGGTATTCGATACCTAGAAGAGTATTTTGTTCAATTCTAGATAGGCTGTGACTTAAAGTTGTATGCCTTTGTAGATAGAGTAGATAGTAGATTGATATGAGACAAAGTTTAAGTTCCAATCACTGAGGCACTGTGTTCTTGAAATTGCACCAATTTTTTCCTCAGAATTTTCTACTAATTTGAAGTGTTTTGTAAAGAGCATTATTTGTGATGTGTTCAGAACGTGCTTGTACTATTTTGGACTAAAGTAAAACAAAGGAAACAAATTTGAAGTTGTCGTTATTTTTAAGCTATTATGCCATGATTTTACCAGTCCGGCCCACTTGGGAATAGATTTTCCTCCATATGGCCCCTGATCTAAAATGAGTTTGACACCCCTGGTCTAGATTCTTATATAAGGTCCCATGAGTCTCCAGTAGCAGTTTGTCCTTTCAAAATAAAAGCCCTGAAATAGCATTTTCTCAACAGTAAAGCCCTGAAACATCAACTCAGTATTAAAACGGATGCTGCCTATTGGCATACAGCTTCAGGTACCAACTGAGGCCATTTTCAATATCAGCCATGGTGTCTGCTACCAGGACATGGTCAGACTTTCACAATAAAAGTCTACAGTCATTTATAGGAAATTATTACATATTTGTAAATTTTAAGGAATATTCAAAATAAAGCCCAGATTCTTGTATAAGGTCCCATGAGTCTCCCATGGCAGTTTGTCCTTTCAAAATAAAAGCCCTGAAATAGCATTTTCTCAACAGAAAAGCCCTGAAACAGCAACTCAATATTAAAACGGATGTTGGCTATGATCTTAAAATGGACACATACAGCTTAAGGTACCAATTGAGGCCATTTTTAATGTCAGCCATGGTGTCTGCTCCCAAGACATGGTCAGACTTTCATAATAAAAGTCTACAGCCATTTATAGGAAAATATTACATATTTGTAAATTCAAAGTGAAGTTCAGATTCTAGTACAAGGTCTCATGAGTCTGCTGCAGGACTTTGTCCTTTCAAAATAAAAGCCCTGAAATAGCATTTTCTCAAAAGCCCTGAAACAGTAACATGATCTTAAAATAGACGTTGGCTATTGGCATACAGCTTCAGGCACCAATTGAGGCCATTTTTAATGTCAGCCATGGTTTCTGCTACCAGGACATTGTCAGACTTTCACAATAAAAGTCAACAGTTATTTATAGGAAGATATTACATTTTTGTAAGGTATAAGGAATATTCAAAATAAAGTCCAGATTCTAGTATAAGGTCCCATGAGTCTCCTGCAGGACTTTGTCCATTCAAAATAAAAGCCCTGAAATAGCATTTTCTCAACAGAAAAGCACTGAAACAGCAACTCAATATTAAAATGGACTTTGGCTATTGTCATTCAGCTTCATGTACCAAGTTAGGCCATTTTCACTGTCAAGCATGGTTTCTGCTACCAAGATATGGTCAGACTTTCACAATAAAAGTCTGCAGTTGTTTATAGGAAGATCTTACATTTTTGTAAAGTATAAGGAATATTCAACATAAACGCAAGATTCTAGTATAAGGTCCCACGAGTCTCCTGCAGCATTTTGTCATTTCAAAATAAAAGCCTTTTTATAGCATTTTGTCAAAATAAAAGCTCCCTCGCTACAGTTCATAGTTCTTGATTATTCCAACTGCATCAGGCGATTCAAAAGAAATTTCTGAAGAAATTGAGTTGTATTAGTTTGACTGTTTTTGATTTTTTTGTTGAACTACAATTCAAAAACAGTGTCTGATTGTTATTACTTAATCTTCAGCTAATTTTTATTTATTACTTTATTACTTATTTCATTGTGGGTTTGTCTTTCTTTAATAAAAGACAATTTTTTTTTAAAAATTATTCTTTGAGCAGTTTTTGCCTTTATTTCTTATAGGACAGTAGAGAGAGACAAGAAATGTGGGAAGAAGAGCAGGCAAAGACATGCGGTCCAGAAGTTGCACCAGCGTCACCGTTTATGGCACGCTAACCACTACATCACGCGCAGCCCCCGAGTACCAACAATTTTGTCCATGTGTGTCAAGTTTATGGAGAGCTTTTCTTTTGTAAAATATAATGACAATGACAATAACTTTACAAAGGCAACAAAATACACATACAAATGACAAATATTTAATCAGCAAGTGTCCACCAATCATCCTTTGTGCACGAACATTTTTAGAGTAAACCTTTCGAGGATTCTAATGTTGGCATTATACACCAATATAAAATACAACTTTTACTTCTAAGAAAATAGAAAATAGTGCTCTATATAGATTTTTGTTAAACTAATGGAGTATATTATGTAAACTTAAATTCTGATAACTTCTTAAATGGTTTATGTAATTTTAGCATTCATTTGACTTATTTTTTGTTGTTTCATAATGCAGTGATGCAGGTGATGTGATAATGAGTGAGTGAGCTAATCGTAGAATTACAGGTCTGGCACATATGAAAGAGCTTTAACACAGGACATCATCAATAATTTCACCATAGAGTGATGAGTAAAAGTGGAACTGAAGTAAAACTCACATCTACATCTTGCAAATATAAAATAAATGACTACTTATGAAGAACATTTGAAAATGACTATTGTTACTGTATTACATTTTAGCTAAATAATATCTGCTATTGTACAAAATAAGCTCTTGTGAAAATGTAATCATGAAATAGTTTTGATGTTCATTATCATTCATAAAAATTATGTTCAAGTAAAAGCAGTTATCAGTGATATTGTTTGTTACCTCTGCAACTGGGCTATCTCCTGGCTGATGTCATCCAACTCCTTGATGCCAGTAAACTCCCCTGATCCTACTGAACTAGAGCTGTCCTGTAGAAAGAGACAGAAAGAAAGAGAGAGAGAGAGAGAGAGAGAGAAAGAGGAAGAGGAATTGGCAAAGTAAACCTTATTTTCTGAATTGGGATTATGAAATGTCATCAACAAAACCACAGCACATCAGACTGGATGTAGGAGAAAGAGGTAAAGAAGGGACATGAAAGAAACAGACAGTCAAAAAAGAGGGGCACTACAGTGGCCGAATCAGTAAGAGGGATCTGGGGTACCAACAACTGGGGGAGTGTCACCACCTCTGCCAATGACAGGAAAGAGTCAGGATTTTGCAGTTTTTTGCACCCTCACACTCCCAAGTTATGGTCTGTAGACTGTTGTTTACACTACTAAAAATAACTTATAGAAATGCTGGTTGCTGGGTCTGCACTGGTTTAGTACTCAAACATGTTCTGCAATAGCTTCCCCTACATACTTTAAGAACCAGTGACTTATTCATACCAAAGCTAAAACATAGTGTACTTCTTCCCATTAAAAGGCAGCAGGTGCATACACTTACTTTGTTTTTGTTTGTTCAATGTAGCAAATTAGTCTTTGTTCTCTGAGAGCTGAGGTACATACTCTGACTTTCTCAGACACCTCAGAGTCAACACGCACAGATCTCTTTCTCTCTCTCTCTCTCTCACACACACACACACACACACACACTATAATATGCTGATGTAGTCCATATAAAACTCCATATAATAGCCAGAAACCAAGTTTTCTATGCACAGGCCTGTGTAAAGGGTTAATATGGCCACTTGGTTGTCAACAGTAAAAGTCACAAATTTTACCTCTTCCCAACAGGGAAAACCACCAACCATCAAGAACTCATGACTATATAGTGTCATGTCTGTGCAGTCAAAACTGTCATTATAATTGCAGTCAATGGGGCAAAAACATCCACGAACAGTAAATTAGTCTGAAAAAATTTAAATCCGATGCGGCACAAAAACTAACAATGCATCATAATCAATGTTGTTACTAATCTTTGACATATCCAAGACTGTAATAAAAGCTAAAAAAAATATCCAGTCCACAATCACTTTTTATATTGAAAATAAGTCATTTCATGTGCCCCGCCTCCAAAATCTGTGACATCACTTATGAAATTGGCATTTACAGAATTAAAATCCGGAAGTTGATTAACAGATTTATGCAAAAAAAGTTGAAAAAAATATTTATCTGATATATTTTTACAGCAGTTTATTTTAGTGGATGTTTTCATCCCAAACATAACGAAAGGGTAGTGTTTTCGAACAGTGCACAAGGGTTAACTGGTTCACCTTTCCTTAAAGCTTCCATTTTTTGTGGATCACATTTTCAAGTCGTCCTCAACCAAAAATGCACATTTGGCAGAGTAGGACATTGTTAAAACTCAAAAACAAGATGTCTAAGAGACAAATCTGTACACCTGATGCCCAAATATGCACAGAGCAGGAGAAAAATCAGAAGAAAGAACTTTTGACTCACCCGTCTCATTTCAGAGAGAGTAGCCATCTCTGATCCCACTGGGGTCATGTATCCTGACATACTCTGCAGCCATAAAGAAATGATTTTGTTACTGACAATGAAATAAAAACAACCATCATAACTTAATCTGTTGTCAAGACAGACAGCATTTGGAAAAAGCCATCAGTTTTGTGCAAGTTCTGGTTTGTTTTCTGTGTTGTCTAACATTAGCATTATACTATGCATTTAAATTAAATGTAAAACACTTTAATTTTGTGGCAAATCGTCATGCAACCATAATGACAACATGAAGAAAGTTGAATTAACATTAATGTGGACCCCTGGTGACGTACTGGTACAGGAGTGCCTCTCTCAGAGGGGGGTATCATGTCAGTAGTCAGGGCCTGTGGAGGATCGATGCCCTTGCTGACTTTCTGCTGGATGAGATGCATAGCGAGGGCAAACTGCTCCCTGGTCAGCTTACCTATCTGCCTTGTGTCCGCCAGAGCCCTGCAGAGGAGAGCCGACAGTCAGAGATGCATTTGGCCATTTACGTCGCTCATACTGAGCAATGGCTAATGTCAAAGCAATTTGTACCCATTTGAGATGAATGTGTGGGCATGTGTGTATGTCTGTGTGAAAGAGAGAGAGCGAGCGAGAGAGAGTGAGAGTGAGAGAGAGAGAGAGAGAGTGTGTGTGTAGTGCTGATAAATTGAAATATTTTAGAAATAGTGTTTGGCTGATGGGTGGGATACGATGTATATGCATGTATACCTACAGTCGTGAAAAAATTAGCTTCAGCTTTAATTTTATGACAGATGGTCTCACATGTTCCTCAAGCACCCTCTGATACACAGTAGAAGTCATGGTGGATTCTATGATGGTGAGCTGACCAGGTCCTGCTGCAGCAAAGCAGCTCCAAACAATGACACTTCTACGTCCATGCTTCACAGTTGGTATGAGATTCTTTTTCTGCAATGCTGTCTTTGGTTTACACCAAACATGTCCTCTGTTCGGGTGTCCAAATAATTAAATTTTGGACTCATCTGTCCAAAGAACATTATTCCAGAAGTCCTGGTCTTTGTCAACATTCTCTCTGGCAAACCTCAGTGTGGCCTTGATGTTTCTATTAGAGAGCAAAGGTTTCCTCCTTGCACACCTCCCATGCAAGTTAAACCTGCCTGCTGTAGGTCCTGTGATGACATTTTAGGGTTTTTGGAGACCTCTTCTAGCATCTTGCGGTCTGCTCTCATTGTGAACTTGCTGGGACGACCAGACCTCTGCATGTTGGCAGTTGTTTTGAAAGCAGTCCACTTGTAGACTATTTTCTGGACAGTGGAATGGCTGATTTCAAAATCTTTTGAGATCTTTTTAAATCCCTTACCAGACTCATAGGCTGCTACAATGTTTTTTTATGAAGGCCTCAGACAGCTCTTCTGCTCTCACCATGGTGCTCACTCTCACTTCAACAGTCAGGAGCACACCAAACTGAATGTCTGAGATTTAGAAGAGCTGGTGATACACCTGTGTGTCATTTGAACCATTTTAAGTGGGAATAAATGTGAGGGTGTTCTAACTTTTGCCTCAGTTGGAATATGCATTTTGTGGAATTGCATTTCACAGAAGATCCCCTCTTCAGTTTTAATTGCTTAGATATATTACTTTAATCTGTCTGTATTGTTGAAATTGAGATTAAATATCCACATATCCAAAAATGTTACAAAAATACACAGGCTTTCACAGGATGTCCTAATTTTTTCACATGACTATATGTTATGATTGTATTGATATAATTATGCTGCACTGGTCAATTTCTTTACTTACATCAGACTATTAAATAATTTACTGAAACAACTTATCAAGGGACTACAGGTGGAAATTAGCAATTTTGCTATAACCTGGTACAATGCTATACCTACCTACCTACTAACCACATGGTTGATGAGAACAAGACAAATAAAATAACCTTCCTAGATCAGTTTATTCAATCTCTTCCAAAAAAAATTTTACTAATTCAAATTACCTTGAAATTAATATACACCAGTGTTTCGTTTAGTCTCTGTTTTGCACCATGGTAAATTAAATGATCAGTTTCTGTCACAAGGTGCGGGTGGTGTGGTGTGAAGGAGGAGAGGTGAGGACCCAAGTGCAGGACAGCAAAGGCTTTATTTCCAGGGTTCAGGCAAACGTAACATAAATCTCCGCCACTCGGCGGGCAGGCAGGCAAAAACACAGAAACGCCACTCGGCGTAAACGGGCACAAGGCTAAATCCTTTCACAGAACAAAACAGCATCACACAACGCGCTGACTACCTTTAACGTCAATGCTCCGACAGAGAACAAAGGAAACGCACGGGTATAATTAGACCGAACTCAAGACTAATTAAACAGGTGAAACTAATGAACTAACGAAACAAAGCTAACCAAGCTCAACACAGGAAAGAACAGGAAATTAACCAAAATAAAAGTCCAGAACCGGAACTAAAATCTCAGTCCATGACAGTTTTTGAAATTTCACATCCATTAATTCATGTTGAATGTAACCACTGCAATTTGCACTTCCTATACAGTCAGCAGACATGAAACCAACTGAAGTGGGTGTTTCAGAGAGGCTTAAAAGGATTTCTGGGATGCATCAGATACCAGTTCACTTCAAATCTACCAACACACTGAGACGGACTGGTTTACCATAAAGACCAGGCACCTAAACAAAAGAGAAGCAATGGAGTGTATGCCGTCCAGTATAAGGAAGACTGCTCAGAACTCTACATTGGAGAAACCAAACAACCACTTAACACGAGGATGGCCACAATCAGCTCTGCACCTATATTTATAGGAAACAGGACATTTGAAGACAATGATGTACATATTTTGGACAGAGAAGATAGATGGTTAGAGAGAGGGGTCAGAGAAGCTATATATTTTCAAATGTAAAGACCCTTCCTTAACAGGAGTTGAGGGTTCAGACATAACCTGTTTTCAAGCTACCAGGCTGCCCTTTCTTCTATTCCCAGGAAATTAAGGGACACATCAAATGTCTTCCAAGGAGGACACACTCTGAACCCAGTTGGTGAATTAGAGGGGTCACATTGACCATTAAATCCTAATGACCCTCACCTGTGCTCACTTCTATTGTTTACCTAATGAGCCTATTCAGGCCAGGTGTGAAGTGAAACCAACTCAGGAGTGTGGGTCTAACAACTCTTGCCCCATTTACATGCCTTAAGCAGTCTATTTGGTCTAGGGGTGGAGTGAAACTAACCTAAAGGATAAATTTCAGATTCCATACCAGCTTTCTAATAGACTGAGGAAGCTACTTGGATTAGTAGTGAAATGTTTCAAGACAACCAATTGAACTGAGATGCAGTTGTAGTTTTCAGTATGTTATGTTTGCAGTGCCTTGGCAGTGGATTTGCATCAGGAATGCAATGGTTTTTATCCTGCACCCAGGCTAAATAAAATCCACCAGACAGTCCCTGTTTCTGCCACGAGGTGTTGCAAGTTTTGCTAGCTGCTAGCATGGCCTCTCTCTCTCCTTCTTCCTTCTGCTTGAGGTGCCACGTTTATTTATTCCTCTTTCTCCTTTTGTGATAAAGATACCTGTAATAATAGTAAGGTTCTTCAGTGATCTTCAGTGATCACAGCTACTGCTTAGGAGGCGAGGATCACTGAATTGGAAGCGAGGCTCTGCACCTTTGAATAAAACCAGCTAGCCAAGCCCCATTGGCAGCTGTGAAGCCATCTAGCAAAAGGCCTGTGTTGCATAACACAGATTCCCGAGCTGCAGGGAGGACTAGTGGGTATGTCTGACGAAAACATACCGCTAAGCAGAAGCCCACAGCCCATCAACTGACAGTTCACTTTTCTAACCAATTTTCTCCACTCAGCAATGCACCCGGAGTTAGAGACTCCAGCAATCACAGTCAAATGCATTCCTGGAGCCACAGGGGGCAACACTGAATCCTAATTTCAAACTTATTGTTAAACTTTCGCCCTACAAACAATTCTAAGTCATTCAAGAGCCTCACTCTTAGCCTCTCTAGCCTAGTCATCTAGACTGACTCTTTTTCTATTCTATACAAAAAACGGTTGACATCAAATTCCAGGGGGCGGGCCACTGGACACAGAATAAACCAATCAGAGAAATGAACGATATAGAAATGATATGGCGCATGCGGTAGAGATGCTAGTGAATGACTGTTGTTGTTTTTGTTGAAAAACATCAGAATCCACGGTGTTACCACCAGTTTATTGCATATTTTTAAAATGGAATGAACAGCAAAAGCCAGTTCGAGAAAGATTTGCAAACTTGGGACTGGCATTAAGCAATGTTACGAACAAGTCAGTACATACATGTAATGCTTGTTTAAATCTAGTTGGATGGCTGAAGCGTAAAGCCTGCCCATTACAGATAAATGGTGGCTTCTCTGAAAAGAAGGGAGGGACTCAGTGGATACGAGCTCCACGGTACAGTTCACACATCTGTACCTTAAAGCAGGCATCGCAAAGGCTGGAAGGAGTGATGTTCCACAAACTTGTGGAAAAAAAAAACAGTCTAATAGCCAGTCAAGAACGGTCACAGAGTTGTTCCGAAGCCACTCCTTTGTTATTTTAGCTGTGTGCTTAGGGTCATTGTCCTGTTGAAAGGTGAACCTTTGGCTCAGTCTGAGGTCCTGAGCACTCTGGAAGAGGTTTTCTTCCAGGATATCTCTGTACTTGGCCGCATTCATCTTTCCTTCAATTGCAACCAGTCCTCCTGTCCCTGCAGCTGAAAAACACCCCCACAACATGATGCTCCCACCACCATGTTTCACTGTAGGGATTGTATTGGGCAGGTGATGAGCAGTGCCTGGCTTTCTCCACACATACCGCTTAGAATTAACGCCAAAAAGTTCAATCTTGGTCTCATCAGACCAGAGAATCTTATTTCTCATAGTCTGGGAGTCCTTCATGTGTCTTTTGGCAAACTCTATGCAGGCTTTCATGTGTCTTGCACTGAGGAGAGGCTTCCATCGGGCCACTCTGCCATAAAGCCCCGACTGGTGGAGGGCTGCAGTGATAGTTGACTTTGTGGAACTTTCTCCCATCTCCCTACTGCATCTCTGGAGCTCAGCCACAGTGATCTTTGGGTTCTTCTTTACCTCTCTCACCAAGGCTCTTCTCCCACGATTGCTCAGTTTGGCTGGACGGCCAGGTCTAGGAAGAGTTCTGGTCGTCCCAAACTTTTTCCATTTGAGGATTATGGAGGCCACTGTGCTCTTAGGAACCTTGAGTGCTGCAGAAATTCTTTTGTAACCTTGGCCAGATCTGTGCCTTGCCACAATTCTGTCTCTGAGCTCCTTGAGCAGTTCCTTCGACCTCATGATTCTCATTTGCTCTGACATGCACTGTGAGCTGTAAGGTCTTATATAGACAGGTGTGTGCCTTTCCTAATCAAGTCCAATCAGTTTAATTAAACACAGCTGGACTCCAATGAAGGAGCAGAACCATCTCAAGGAGGATCAGAAGAAATGGACAGCATGTGAGTTAAATATGAGTGTCACTGCAAAGGGTCTGAATACTTATGACCATGTGATATTTCAGTTTTTCTTTTTTAACAAATTTGCAAAAATTTCTACATTTCTGTTTTTTTCTGTCAAGATGGGGTGCTGAGTGTACATTAATGAGAAATAAAATGAACTTTTTTGATTTAGGCAAATGGCTGCAATGACACAAAGAGTGAAAAATTTAAAGGGGTCTGAATACCCACTGTAGTATTCTGCATATCTCGGTTATAACGAGTGGTTATTTGAGTTACTGTTGCCTTTATATTTTTATATATATATATATATATAATATATAATATATATATATATATATATATAATATATATATATATATAATATATTATATATATATATATATATAATATATATATATAAAATATATATATATATATAGAGAGAGAGAGAGAGAGAGAGAGAGAGAGACAGATGTAGAAAGAGTGAGAGTTGTATGTGTATGTGTGTCCCAAGAAATCAAACACTGCAGATTAAATATGAAACATTTAAACATGAGTGTGAGCTTATAGCCAAGTTCCTACCATATGTGGGCAAGGACATTCTGAGAAAGTCCAGACTGTATGAAGATCTCCTTTACTTCCTGTCCGCTTACAAAACCATCCAGATCGGCATCTGTCTTCAGGAAAATGTCATCATAGCGACTACGGTCTGACACTGGAACCACCCAGTTAACCGAATGCTAAGACACAGAGAAAGATGAATATGCTGTAATTTGCTTTATTTTTTTTTATTTATTTTTTAAAAACCTGTCCTGTCCAGATGCTTAGCATACAGTATTGAGGATCTGGATTCCTTGTTGAGCCAAGAGAGTTGCTTTTCCAAGAGGTGTTGAACCAACTCCTCTTGTTGAATAGATCTTATTTATTTTGATGATGCCAGCTACAAGACAGGTCAGGGATAGAGAAAGAGAAGATAGAGAAGAGAGAAGAACGGTAACAGAAAACAGCAACTGCAGTGATGCATATACAATATAAACAGCAATCCTTATATTACGTCAGCAATACAATGTGAGAGAAAGTCAGTGATAATGCATTACTATTATCCATGATAATAGTGAAATACAATATTGATAATACTAAAAGCAATAATAAAGATAACTATAAGGGTAATAATACAATTTACAGCATCAGCAATGATACGCAGAGACAACTACCATAAAATATGTGTATGTGTGCATGAGTCCACATTTTTATGCATACAGCACAGCTCTCAACATCAGATATTGGAGTCCGGCTGCCAATTTGTGTTGCTGGCCCTACAGAGTTTGCACTCACAGACTTGATATTGTGTATAATATATTATTTTATACTTGAGTTTGAGTGTGTGTGTCATAGCTGTCAAGAACCATTTCATCAGGTACAGTATCTCACAGAAGTGAGTACACCCCTCACATTTTTGTAAATAATTTATTATATCTTTTCATGTGACAACACTGAAGAAATGACACTTTGCTACAATGTAAAGTAGTGAGTGTACAGCTTGTATAAAAGTGTAAATTTGCTGTCCCCTCAAAATAACTCAAAAAACAGCCATTAATGTGTAAACCGCTGGCAGCAAAAGTGAGTACACCCCTAAGTGAAAATTTCTACATTTCTGTTTTCTTCTGTCAAGATGGGGTGCTGAGTGTACATTAATAAATTTTCGTTACGTTAATAAAATTAACTTTTTTGATTTTGGCAAATGGCTGTAATGACACAAAGAGTGGAAAATTTAAAGGGGTCTGAATACTTTCCGTACCCACTGTATACAGAAATATTTTCTTCAATGACATTTTTTATTTTATAATAAAAGAAATTATTAAACATAACAGGATCTTCTCACAACAAAATAAAGTGCTTTGTGCCTTGAAAAAGGTATAGAATGAGTTCCTGTAACTATCATAGTAAAGTTATACTAACAAAAATCTTCTTTTCTTCAATGAATTTTTTATTTAATACTAATACTTAATACTAACAGAAATGAATAAAGGATACAGGATTGTCTCATACCAAAATAACTTTAACAAAATAAAGTACTCTGCACCTTGAAAATATTAGAAATAAAATCTAACTAACAAAGTAGGCTTACTAACAAAAATGACCAACAACATGTTTACACGCGACTGTGGGTGTGAGCCTGGCTGTGACGTCATTGCCTGAGCCGCTGGCAATAAAAGGATCGGCTCAGAATCGTCAAGCCGTGGCCAGTCATGCGATACAAATCTGTTATTTGTCCTGAGTCCAGTTAATATTATTTGTATTTTGGTGTGTTTAATCAAGTATCAAATAGTAATGTGATCAAATCTTTTTTTTTTTTTTTAAACTGAACTTAAAGTTCAAGGATTAATAACAATTCATAGCATCCTCACTTAGCTTTGTGCCCTTGTGCACTGTTCGAAAACACTACCCTTTCATTATGTTCGGGATGAAAACATCCACTAAAACAGACTGCTGTAAAAACGTATCAGATAAATATTTTTTCAACTTTTTTTTGCTTAAATCTGTTAATCAAGTTCAGTTCTGATCAAAAGCACTAAATGTTCAAATCCAGGATTTTTACTCTTTAACCCTCTGGGGTCGACGCACACACCGGCGCGTTTTGACGCATCTTTTTCTGATAAGGCCAAAACAAACTTAAATTACTCCGTCAATTCTGATCGTACAGATAAAAAAAAAGTATATCATTCAAATCTGTAAAGGGTCTAGTTTTAGTGGTATACCATCATAATAACAACAAAACGTTGTGCTTTTTTTAAATAAAAAAAGCCGACAGGGTGCGCACTCGGACTTTTCTGTCTCTGCCATTTCTCTTCACAGACGCGTAAATAAAACAACCAGAATCTCAGCGAATACTTGCCTCATAAAAATAAGAATTATATGGCTAGAAAGCTTGAAATGTTTTCTTTTGAGTGAAACAATTCAAGTCGAAAACAAATCATCACTTTTTATTTAATCCGTATGAACGTAAGGAGAAGTCCGGTTTTTCCTGTCTCACCTCATTACAGGTAATGCGGTCCCGCCTTGTACACTGTCCACATGTAAATAATCTCAGGTGAACCAGGTAAATATGTGCACGCCCCCGAGAAATGACACAAAATATCAAACTTCATCCTAGAATTTACTCACTTTTTCTGCGCGTTTGAATGATGGCGCGTTACGGACGTGAAGCGGCACTCCTTACATTCCACACAGAGACAAATAGTTTAGCTTGTCCGCAGAGTAAAAACACTGATTTTAACTCAAATGAGGATCGTTTGGCTCCTCATTGTGTTGTATTGTGCTGCACTAATCCATCCCATCTACATTGACTGAAAGGCTCATTATGCGCGGCTTTGTCTGGACGTTCAGTGCGTCTTTTGTGTTCTCAGGTAAATCACATGACTATTCATCCTCAGACACACCCTCTTGCATATGGCCTTTCTGGACAAAAAGTGTCTTAGAAAATTTAAATCAGTGTATTGTTTACTGTGAATGTGTGAACAAGATGACATTCACTGAACTCTGAAGTAAACACTTTAGCCTACAACATGCAGGTCTCCAAAGTCTTGTGAACCAATGTTCTGTTTGTGTTTTATGGTCTTATTTCAGTGAGTAAAAAATTGTAGTTTTTCACTAACCATGCATAAACACTTTTTTCTCAAAAACACAATCATGTATAAACTTGCTGCTCACATATTATTGTAGCCAATTTTGTGCTGATTACAGTGTTATCAGACTTTAGACATTAATATGCTTAAAAAACACTGAAAAAAGCACAAATGTCAGGACATGTCAAAATTTGTCCAGGCCCCAAAAACCCCTTCAGACCCCAGAGGGTTAAGCTCGGTTACGTTCATAGGAGAAGGGGTTTCCACAATAGCTTTCACTTTTCTTTCTACGGGTCGCAAGCCCTCTGCGTCCACTATGTGTCCCAAATACTCCACTTTGCTTTGCATGAAGGTGCACTTGGCTCTTTTTAGCCTTAATCCCGCTTCCTCTACTCTGGTGATAAAATCTGGTTCATTCAGATTTTGCAAATGAGATTGTTCGTCTGCACCACTCACTAGTAGAGGGTTAAATTCCAATTTCATAAGTGATGTCACAGATTTGGGGAAAAACACAGAACTTGGCTTACTTTCAAAGTGATTGTGGACTGGATTTTTTTGGATATGTCTTGGATATGTCAAAGATTAGTTACAACATTGATTTTGATGCATTGTTAGTTTTTGTGCAGCATCGGATTTTAATTTTTTCTGACTAATTTACTGTTCGTGGATGTTTTTGCCCCATTGACTGCCATTATAACGGCATTTTTGACTGCACAGCCACGACACTATATAATCATGCATTCTTGATGGTTGGTGGTTTCCCCTGTTGGGAAGACCTGTGCATAGAAAACTTCTGACTATTATATGGAGTTTTATATGGACAATATCAGCATATTATAGTGTGTGTATGAGAGAGAGAGAGACCTTTGCATATTGACCCTGAGGTATCAGAGAAAATTAGGCCTATGGGTCGAGCAGCAGTACAGAGTACCTGGCCTTTTTGGAGTGTCTGGAAAGGGTGCTGGAAGGTGCTCCAACTGGGGACTCAGTCATTCTGCTCACGTGGGCAGCAACAGTGAAATTTGGAGGGCCGTGATTGGGAGGAACGGCCTGCCCGATCTATACACTGATCAGATCAGTGTACATGGCACCAGGGCATCCTAGGCCAGAGGACGATGATCTGCTTTGTGGTCGTGTCACCTGACCTTCGGCTGTATGTCCTGGACAGACTTGATCATACTATGAGGGTCTGTTGGGAGTGTTTGGCTGAACCCTATGCCAGGGAGGTCTTTAACTCCCACCTCGAAGAGAGCTTCAACCAGATCCCAAGGGAGGTTGGGGATATTGACTCCAAATGGACCATGTTCTCCACCTCCACTATCGATGCAGCTGTGGTCATAAGGTCTCTGGTGCCTGTTGCAGCGGCAATCCCCGAACCCGGTGGTGGACAACAGAAGTAAGGGATGCCGTCAAGCTGAATAAGGAGTCCTATCGAGTCTGGCTGGCTTGTGGGACTCCTGAGGCAGCTGATGAGTACCTGCAGGCCAAGCATGTTGCAGTCCGGGCGGTGGCAAAAACTCGGATCTGGGAGGAGTTTGGTGAGGCCATTGAGGACTATCGTTCGGCCTCGAGGAAATTCTGGCAAACCGGTCGGCATCTCAGGAGGGGGAAGCAGTGCTATGCCAACTCAGTTTACAGCGGAGGTGGGGAGCTGCTCACCTCAAATGGGGGCATTGTCAGATGGTGGAAGGAATACTTCAAGGATTTCCTCCACCACACTAATGCATTCCGGCAGTAAGTCCAGACCTGTTCCCAGTGCATGTTGGACTCCAGCAGGGCTGCCCTTTGTCACCGGTTCTGTTCATTATTTTTATGAACAGAATCTCTAGGCGCAGCAAGGGGCTGGAGGGAGTCAATTTCAGAGACCACAGAATTTCATCTCTGTTTGCAGATGATGTTGTCCTGTTGGCTCCATTGAGTAAGGGCCTTCAGCATGCACCGGGGTGGTTTGCAACGGAGTGTGAAGGGGCTGGGATGAGAATCAGCACATCCAAGTCCGAGGCCATGGTTCTCAACCGGAAAAAGGTGGCTTGTCATCTCCAGGTCAGGAGAGAGATCCTGCCTCAGGTGGAGGAGTTTAAGTATCTGGGGATCACGTTCACAAATGAGGTAAGGATGGAACGTGAGATTGGCAGACGAATCGGTGCATCGGCAGCAGCAATGTAGTCAATGTACCTGTCACTTATGGCGAAGAAGGAATTAAGCTGAAAAGCGAAGCTCTTTATATCTACGTAGGAGCTACGTTCCTACTCTCACCTACGGTCATGAGCTTTGGATCACAACCAAAAGGACAAGAACTCAGATATAAGCTGAAATGAGCTTCCTCCAGAAGAATGGGCGCTCCCTTAGAAATAGGGTGAGGAGTTCAGTCACCCGTGAGGAGCCCAGAGTAGAGCAGTGGCTCTACTCCTCCACATTGAGAGGAGCCAGCTGAGGTGGCTCGGGCATCTGTTCCGGATGCCCCCGGGCGCCTCCCTGGGGAGGTGTTCCGGGCATGTGCCAATGGGCGGAGGATCCGTGGAAGATCAAGGACACTCTGGAAGGACTATGTCTCTCGGCTGGCCTGGGAATGCCTCAGTGTACCCCCGGAAGAGCTAGAGGAAATGACCAGAAAAAAGGAAGTCTGGGTGTCCCTGCTTAAGGTAATGCGACCCCACCTTGTACTCTGTTCACTGTTCACATGTAAATAATCTCAGGTGAACCAGATAAATATGTGCACGCCCCCAAGAAATGACATACAACGTCAAACTTCATCATAGAATTTACTCACTTTTTCTGCACGTTTGGATGATGCCGCGTCACGGACGTGAAGAAGCGCTTCTTATATTCCACACAGAGACAAATGGTTTAGTTTGTCCTCAGAGTAAAAACACTGATTTTAACTCAAATGACGAATGTTTGGCTCCTCATTGTTTTGTATTGTGCTGCACTAATCCGTCCCATCTACATTGACTGAAAGGCCCATTATGCGCGTCTTTGTCTGGTCGTTCAGTGCGTCTTTTGTCTTCTCAGGTAAATCACATGACTATTCATCCTGAGACACACCTTCTTGCATATGGCCTTTCTGGACAAAAAGTGTCTTAGAAAATTTAAATCAGTGTATTGTTTACTGTGAATGAGTGAACAAGATGACTTTCACAACACTGTGAAGTAAACACTTTAGCCTACAACATGCAGGTCTCCAGAGTCTTGTGAAGTCTTGTGTTATCAGACTAGACATTAATATGTTTAAAAGCAACTGAAAAAAGCACAAATGTCAGGGCATGTCAAAATTTGTCCAGGGCCCCAAAACCCCCTCAGACCCCAGAGGCTTAACCTGTGATAAATATTACCAAGACTTTAGCTTACTAAAAAATAGGAACAGCTGCTCACATATACAATTCACAAACACACACAGCTCCCAATTAATAAGCTCCAACTAACATGCACTACTCACATTGCAAGTCTTGCATATCTGCAGGCAAAAGAAGCTTGCAAAAACACCATCCTTAAAAAAAAATGTGTTTACTTGTTAACTTAACATTATCCATGTGTTTTGGTTTAGAGGAGTGATGCTGATTGTGAAAGCAATTATCTTGCAGGAGGTGGAATATTTAAATGTGAACATTTGTTATGTTTTAGCCAAAATTTAAGTTTGCATTTTCAAATTTCAAATGATTTTATCTGAGCTTTGTATTTTCAGCAAGTCCACACTGTCTACAAAAGCCCGTGACTTTGTGAGACATTCAAAGCATTTCAACTCCTCAACCTGCCACGAAAATCTGGAAATCTTTAGACCAGTTTTCCAGGATCTATGGGAACCTAAGCATAGGCGTACATTGGTGCACAATGTATTACCTGTCCAGACTTGAGTGTATGTTTGGGTGACAGACTGCCGGTGCTGTTGAGTGAGTTCATGCTTCCATGGGAGGGTGTGGAGCGAAGTGAGTCTTTTGGTGGTGGAGGGCTTGCAGGCAGTCCAGGCACAGAACCCGCTACTGAGCCCAGACCCTTCTTCCTTTTAGATGGGGGAACAAGGGCAGAGGGGAGAAGTGCAGGAACAGGCTCCTTCTCCAGGGCTCGGTAGACCAGATGCATGGCCTAGGAGAGTACATCTGGTTATTAATACATACTAATGGCATTTACAGGAAATCCACTTGCTGCTCAGACAGATAACACTTACCACTGCAAACTCATCTTTGTCCAGATGACCATCTTTATCTATGTCACTCAGGTCCCAAACCTTACAGCATAAATTAAGCATGACAATGAAGTTAATGAAGTCATTCAAAATTCCCTGAGTAAGTAAAATTTTTAAGATTACATTTCTTCACTACAAATCTACTTAGCAAAAAAAGCACATTCTTCAGAAATATATTATGTCATATCTAATCTGTGAAAAACTATTATACTGGGCACAATGATATTCATGTTACTTCATGTTTTTGGGGAAACACAACATATTAAATTCTCATTTGAACAGTTCGGTCTAGTTAACCATCGTTCCCAAAAGCTTAATTCCTCCTCCTGGCTTTCCATTCTGTGTGCTCTACAAAGCCCAGATGGTTGTGTACAAACCTTGCTCTGTAATTGTCAAGAAAACAATTGGAGCCAGTTTAAGTCAATCAGCAAAAGGCTTGTGCAGCATAACAGGGAGGGGTAAGCAAGCTAAAGATAGATTTGGAGATTCATAACTTCACTGTAGAACCATGACGAAGAGCTAATTAATAAAACAAAATCCATTTCCAGTTACAGTCTACACAGCTAAACAACTGAAGAGAACAAATCAAAACAACAGAATTGAAAACTCAGCTACAAACTGAAGCTACAACCAGGCCAATTTGAAGACCTGTGCAAACAGATATAGCTCTAGGATTTGAAAGGCATGATGGCACACAGAGGTTGTTCTTTCTTTGCTATGTTCCACTGAAAACCATTAGTCAATATGTTGTGCAAGTAGGTTCGTTGTGATAACGTTGTGTTAACAAATTACATTACCCATGTCACATTTACCTGTTTGCTAAAATCAGCTTTTTCACAGACACTCAGCTGAACTGCCAGTATGTAAACTTAGCCTACACTGTTATTCTTACTGACTGTGAAAGGTTAAGTTTAAAATTTACTGAGTCAAAGTTACACACAAGTAGCCAACATGAAGGATTCTGACACGTTTCCTTCCCCTGGTCACTAGTGTCACTGTTGTGGCAAAGCACATTCATGAACTCTGAGGTGTGAGATACTGTTCAGAACTTCAACCATTGTCCATCAGAACCACTGACAATACTTTTAAGACTCAATATAAGAAACCACAATTTAAATCAATACCTTTCCAAGGACATCCAGGGGCAACTTGGAGTTGATTAGGACTGGTTTGACCTTCTCTCCTGACAGCAGGCCATTAACTGGAACCAAACTTTCAAAAATCCCATCAAATTTACTCTTCTCCTCAGGCTATAAAGGAAAACATACACGCACTAGTTATCTGGAATGTCTGATGTGTATAGGTTGGCTTGACTGAACCTGACTCTATCTGCAGACCTAAAGGAAGAGTATTTGTAAAAACTGACTGACATTTGCTATACTGCTATATTATAGCCATAAAACAATACCAGGTTTCTGAGTTGGGAAATAGAATATATTTAATTTAAGATTCCAAGTACTCTCCCTGTTGTATCTGTAACAGAAGAATTAGTAGAAACCTACTTAAAAGGGCATGTGGAGGGTATACTATCCAGAAGAATGGTTAAGATCAACAATATATGCAGGAGAATGTTTGAACATATGGGGTTTTGGTGCTTTATTGTCTAGGAAACATTGAATAGTAACTGTATCATTTTTTAATTAACAAAGCTAGCAGGGTTTAAGGCATCCTTCTTTTTTTCTCCGAACTTCATACATTTACACTTTTTCACTGAAAAAAAGTGTAAATGTATGAAGTTCGGAGATTAAGTACACCAGAGTTTTGGATTCTTCAGAGAACTAGCAAATCTAAAATACAGAACATTTTACAGTGTGAAAGTAACACAGCTCCTGTGTATCGTCTTGCCTGTCTTGCTGCCTGTCTTGCTGCATGCCTGAAGTTTTGCAAAGAGCTCCTTGGCAATCAACACTACTGGAAAAATGTTTTGTGAACTGATGAAACAACAGTCGAAATTGTTTGAGAAAAATATTTAGCACTATATAGGGTGCAAAAAGGGCACAGCTTACCAATACCAAAGGTACATCGCTGAGCTTGCTTTGCTGCCTCAGGGCCTGGACTATTGGCCAGCATCAAGGGGAAAATTAATACCATTTAATTCCAATTCCAATAAATACCAAAATATGCTACAGAATAATGTCAGGGATAGAAGATGGGTGATGCAGAAGGACAATGACCCAAAGCATCAAAGTAAGTCCACCCCAAAATAACTTGAGAAAAAGAAAATGAGCCTTTTGGAGTGGCCGAGTCAGAGGCCAGACCTGAACCCCACAGAGATGCTGTGTAATGCTGTGTAATGACCTCAAGAGAGCCCTTCACACCAGATGTCCTACAAATGTGTCTGATCTGAAGCAGTTCTGTAATCCCAGAGGAATGGTCTAAAACTCCTCTTGTTTTTGTGTGTTATCAGCTTATTATAAGCAAATTGTGTTTGTCTATTGATGTGACTTAGATGAAGATCAGATCATATTTTATGGCAAATTAATGCAGAAAACCAGGTAATTCCAAAAGGTTCACATAATGTTTTCAATACATACTTCAACATATAATGAATATTCATAATTGATCTTATATATCTAGTCACTATTTAACAGTATCTGTGGTAAAGTGGTATTTAGATCTAAAAAATAAACAGGACTTGGGATATGAATTTATTTGAATTTTCTTTCTGAGAATGTGAAACATTTTGATATTCTTATAAGGCCTGTGTGTTTAAGTCTGTGTGTGTGTGTGTGTGTGTGTGTGTGTGTGTGTGTGTGTGTGTGTGTGTGTGTGTTTGAACATACCCTCACAGCCCAATGTAATTCAGTGGTGGCAGACACTGTGAAGCTTAAAGATGGGCTGCTGGTGTCCTTCTAAAATCAGACAAAGATAGTTGTCACATTGCAATTAACCATGTACCTTCTGTCATTCTCTGCTTCTCATATAAAGTTTAACTTTAACATAACATGAAATTACAGAAGTTTTGTTAGATACAGAAAATCCCAGAAATTCGGGTTACGCTCCTAGAGCACCTGCGAATTGTGAAAAACCACAAATTTTGGATGTAGTCAAAATGCGGCCTAAATTAGTAAATTATATATTTTAAATTTAGTGTTAAAACACATGAAAAATTATATATTGCCACGAAAAAAAGCCATAAAAAACTGCAGAGGATATTTGTGGTTTCTGTGAAATTGCGGCGATTTCCGCTAAACAATTACTTGTTAGGATCTGAGGAAAGACCCACGAACGACTGGAGGCTGCAAACTCGGAACCATGACTTCGCAGGGGTATACTGTACATAATAAATGGTGAGTATAATAATGGACTGTATAAATGTGTGAATAATTATATTCAATCCATCAAAAAACATTAGCTTTTTTATACCAAGAATATGTAGATTTGAGCAATAATGATGAAGTCATACTCACAAACTTGGGGGGAGGGACTGTGAGGTTGAGACTGGACAGACTTACGTCCTGACCACTCTGAGCACAGGCCACCAGACGCAGAGCTACATAAAACCCCTGAGAGGAAAAACAAACCCCAGAGTCAGTAGATTTGTATGTCAACTGTTGCTAGAACTTTACCTGAATCTGGACCTTTTATAAAGTACTGAATGTCCATAACTGATAATGACTGCAAGAGCTGAATCAGTGAATCCGCAAAAGAGAGCTAATGTTAGTGCTCAAAAATTATTTTATAACAAAAACAAACCAAATTCTGACGTATTTCTAACAATCATTTTACTTGTATTTGTTAAAATATTTATATGTACAAATATTTTTATTAGACCTATTCAAGACTTAATGCAGTGATAAAGTTCAGCTGTTGGAGTGTTAAAGTTCTCACCAACTTGAGTTTATTATAATTTTCTTATTTGATATATTTCATTATGTGGATTTTATCTTTATCCCATATATATATTTTTTTTTTTAAATGATTGATTGTTGTAACTTATTTGATAGTTAACTAGTTGGTAGCTTGGACAGTTATTTGTGTAAAATACATACATCTTATCAACACTTCCTTGTTTAACACGACCTTTACAAGAACATTACCAACCAAAAGTCTTGTGTTGTACACAAATAAGTTATGAAAAATCTTAGTGCATATGGACAAAACCTCTATCATCCTCTTGCCACCATGCCTGAAAAATGTTCTATGGGTATTGTCTCTGTTCATCGTAGTTAAAACACACATGATATCAATTGTGATTTTCACTTTTCATCAAAGCGATAGCATTGGATAAAAAAATCTGTTCCCCACCTGTTTGTCCAGATACCCTTTGCCATCAGGATCAGCCAGATCCCAAATCTGAAACACAACACACAAAACACAGCTTTAAAGACACAGATATTAAAACATAAAATTGTTAGCTCCTGCGCTAGTTGTTGATCTTGTTACATTTTGAGTATTTTATATTAAAATGCCTCTTTTTTGTCAGTGAAACAAAAACATTTCTGATGACTCATCTTGAACTTAGCAGCAGTTTCATAAATGTATCCAAACCAATGTAATTTGGAGTCACCCATGTAAAACCACTTTTAACCATTAGCAAGTAAGTAACTAGCAGGGCAATGTGGGATGGGGCCAGCAGTCTTCCACTAGTTCCATACTTCTACACAGCTTTATGCTACAGCGCCTTATCTGATTAGCAGTGTACACTTTTGAAAGCTCAGATCACATTTAATATATTCTACTAACAACATAAAGTGAAAAATAAAATAGACCTTGTGAGAGAAGTTCAACTGCTTCTGTATTTCTTCATTTCCTCACATCAGTAAGTGGCCAATCAATGTATAAAATATGATTGAATGCCAGACAGTCTACTACTTCAACGACCATTACTACAATTACCCAACATATGATTAAGAGGTGTTAAATTGTTATCTTAAATTCACAAGCCTGTAAAAGAAAGTAAAAAAAACTACACATAATGGTTCTTATAAATAAACAGAACATGATACCAGGAGTTTTCTGGTGACTCTAGTCCTGAGCTAGGGCTGCAACAGCTAATCAATAAAATCATTATTATTATTGTCGTTATTAAAATAGTTGTCAACAAACATATTTACTGATTAGTTGGGTCTAGTAATGCACAGTGAGCTGTTGTAGAGATGAAAATGGCAAAAGCAGAGAAAAGTGAAAGTCACATTTTATATAATTAATCAATTTTAGTGGTGCTGCCTTCTTTTAGTTTTTCTATTATGTGATCAGATAAGGACGTCGCAGTTTCTTTGTTTAGATATCTTTATTGAGGTTTGAACTGGAAGTTTTGTATTATATAGTGGATGATCCTGTGTACAAATTTTGGAGAACAAAAGGCACTATCACAAATATTCCTCATTAGCTGGGAAGGGTTGTTGGTTGTATGAGATTTCTACAGTGTATTAGGAAAGATAAAACCAACAGTGCGCTGTTATGAAGAAACAGGAGGAGCACTGTGAGAGCTGTATAAAATGACCTTCAGCAGGCTACTAATGTACATGTTTCTGACCAAACTCTGAGAACCAGGGTGGGATGAGTGACTGACTCCACTATGACGTGTGCTCACAGCCCAGCATCATGTAGTTCAACTGGCATTCATGAGAGAATTCCAGATTTGGCAGGTTCGCCACTGGTGCCCATTCTCTTCATAGATGAAAGCTGGTTCACACTGAGCACAGGTGACAAGTCTGAAACAGTCTAGAGACAATGCGATGAACATTATGGTGCCTCATTATTAGGCATGACTAGTTGGGTGGTGGATCAGATGGTGATGGGGGCACGTATATTTGAAGGGTCGCACAGACTTCCATGTTATAGCCAGTGCTTCTCTTCATTTTGCAGAGCTGCAACTCCCATCCTCCCAAAAAGAAATGCACAAAGCAAGCACATCTTATATGTAATTCACTGTCCTGCACCATGACTTTTATTCTCTTGTGTCCCTGTACAGTGTGGCATAGCCATGCTTCACACATGCACAAACACACGGAGCAAATTAGAGGAGAAAGCAAAATATGAATGTGTTTCCTTAATTTTTTAAAGAAGAACATTATAGCGACAACTGGCTCTAACTGGTACTGTGACTTTTAACTCGGAGATGTAACTGTATTTTCTAGAACTGTCTTATTTCACTTGCGCAATATTGCCAAAATTAGGAACATCCTGTCTCAAAAAGAAGCAGAAAAACTAGTCCATGAATTTGTTACTTCAAGGACAGATTACTGTAACTCATTATTATCAGGATGTCCAATTAACTCCATAAAAACGATCCAGTAATCCAGAATGTTGCAGCCAGAGTTCTGACAAAAACTAGCGAGAGCATTCATATCTCCCCTATATTAGCTTATCTTCACTAGCTGCCTGTAAAATCCTTCTCACATACAAAATCCTTCACGACAAGCTCCTCCATACCTTAAAGACCTCATAGTACCATATCATCGCAATAGAGCACTTCGCTGTCAGAGCACAGGTCTCCTTGTGGTTCCCAGAGTTTCAAAAAGAAGAAAAGGAGGGAGAGCCTTTAGCTAAGCTCCTCTCCTATGGAACCAGCTCCCAGTCTGGGTTCGGGAGGCAGAAACCTTCAACTTCGACAAAGCTTATAGTTAGGGTGGGTTACATGATGCTGAACCATCCCTTAGTTATGCTGCTCTAGGCCTAGACAGCCTAAGGACTTCCCATCATGCACGGAGCTCCTCTCTTCCCCCGATCACATCTAGACATCACCACTGAATGTTAATAACTTTCTGCTTTCTCTCTCCCATAGTGTGTGCTCCCTCTCTCTCTCTCTCTGTCCTCTGTCTGTTCCTTCTGCAGGTGTCCCTGGTCCTGGAGCTGTATACTGCTGATGTACCTGCACCTGTACATGTACCTACCCACCAACCTGCACATTGTTTATTTGTTGATAATTATTTTTGTTATTTCCTCTATCCACTTACCCCAACTGGTCAAGGCAGATGGCTGCCCAAACTGAGCCTGGTTCTGCTGGAGGTTTCTTCCGTTAAAGGGAGTTTTTCCTCCCCACTGTCGCTAAGTGCTTTATTCTCATAAGGGATTTGTTGGGTTTTTGTAAAGTGCCTTGACATGATTTTTATTATGATTTGGTGCTAGAAAAATAAAATGGAATTGAGTCTTAGAAGCTTTCACTCTTCTGGATAGTTTACAACTAGACATTAATAGCCTTTTGTACAGTTACAGTAAGAACAATAAGCTGCTGTATGAAGTATTCCTCTCCAGCTCAAAGTTACACCATTTACTACAGAGAAACAGTGTAACTTTTGCCACTACCTACCTTTCCCAGAGTAATGTCAGGTAGTCCAGACTTTTTTAAGAACACAGCAGCCTCTGTTGGCCCTACTCTCCCAGTATTCCCAGGATCCACCTTGGAGCAAACACACACAAACGTCTGCATTGTGGTAATTACTTCCTTTCATTCATTGTCTCTTTCCCAAACACGAAAAGTTTCTTTCAAACGTGTTAGGGTTGCAGTTTTTCAGTGCTTTGCTTTGGATCATCTCCTTACCTGTCTGTAAAAGCTCTCATATACAGGGTTCCCACTTGACAACTGAGGGAGAAAGAGAATGCTATTACATTGAAGCTTCTCACTTCATTTCATATATAAGCAATATATTCAACTCGCTAGCCCGGGAATTAGGTTCACTAATGTCGTTTTTCTGACGGGTCGTCTAAGCTTTGCACAATCAATAACAAGGATGTGAATACCTTGTTGGTTTTTCTTTATTTTTATTACCGCTATTTTTATAATATGTTTTATCTTTTGCTGCTGCAACATTCCCGAATTTCCCTGTTCTGTGACAAATAAAGGTTCACCTTATCTTAGGGATCTCACAAACTAATTGCAATGCCATATTATATAGCTACAATGTTACAACTACAGCAGGCAAAGGTCAATGATTATCGACGTTACATTGCCACTAGGTAACGTAGTGAACTGCAACATTAGGGCCAGACAGCCAACTTACCATCATTAATCAAAGCTCAGGCCCTGTTAGCCTCATTTGTAGCCTCAAGCAATCCCCATCTACACTCATTACATGTAATCAAGGCTAAACTAGCTCAAGGTTGGCTAACTTCGACACCGGACATTTTCACAGTTTCTGACATATTTTCATATAAACGTACGCTTACGAGCCTGTCCCACAAAATTTCTAAACAGTCTCTATGACGATTGTTTTATGCTAGCTAGTAACAGCTGAAGCTAACAAGCCCGCTACCTAACGGTAACGCTGCTGCAATAACGTTAGGCCTTATACGACCAGCTGACTGCCTTTTTTCTAGCTGCATTTCAAAGCGAGCTCATGTTTAGCTCACAGTACAATTAAAAGTCAATGCCATGAATGAGACATATTGTGTCATGCTATCAATTATCTAGACTTTAAGTTAAAGTGTAGAGTTATAAATTGCTGCATCTTTACCTGGGTGAGAGATGTGAGAGCTGCCATCTTCCCTGTTGCTGCGGGAACGCACCCACCCTCCTTCTCCGAGGCAACACTCCACCTAGCGGACACACACGGAGCACAACGCGTTCCCGAAACCTCAGTCAAGAACATCTGATCATTTTAGGTTTCCTACATATTCTTCAATACATAATAATACATAAAACAAAACATAATACATAAAACAAAATGTTGCACTTATAATTTAGGCAGAGAATCTTGTTCCTCACAGTCTAAAAGTCCTTCAGGTGCTTTTTTGAAAACCCCAAGTGGCTTTCATGTGTTTTACACTGAGGAGAAGCTTCTGTCTAGCCACCCTGCCATCAGGCCGAGGTTGGTGGAGGGCTGAAGTAACATTTGTCCTTCTGGAACTTTGTCCCATCTCCATACAGGATCCCTGGAGCTCAGTCTGAGTGACCATCAGGTTCTTAATCACCTCTCTTACTAAGGCCCTTCTCCCATGATTGCTCAGTTTGGTCAGCCGACCAGCTCGTGAAAGAGTCCTAGTTGTGCCAAACCTCTTCCATTTGAGTATTATGGAAGCCACTGTTGTCCTGATAACTTACAGCGCAGCAGACACTTTTTGTAGCCTTCGCCAGCTCTGTGTCGACCAATATTGGTTTATGCTCTCATAACGGTTGCCAACTTCTATAGAGGAATGTGTGCCTTTTCAAATAATGTCCAATCAATTTAATTTACCACTGACGAACCACAATCTAAATGTAGAAACATCTCTGCAAAGGGTCTGAATACTTACCCCTCCCCTCCCTTCCCCTCTCTTCCTCTACTCCCTCCTCACATGTATATTCCACCAATTAAAGTCATTAACTTTATGCTCTCTCTCTCCCCTCGATTGTGCTCTTTCCCTCTCTCTCTGTACCTTCTGCAGGTGTCCCCGGTCCTGGAGCTGTATATCGTTGATGTGCAGTTACTGGCCCCACCAACCTGCAGTGTCTATTTCTTGTTTATTGTTGCTGTTCTTTTCTCTCTCCTCTAGCCACTCACCCGAACCGGTCGAAGCAGATGGCCGCCCAAACTGAGGCTGGTTCTGCTGGAGGTTTTTTCTTCCATTAAAGTTTTTCCTCTCCACTGTCGCTAAGTGTTTGCTCATAAGGGATTTGTTGTTTTTTGTTTGTTTTTGTAAAGTGTCTTGAGATGATTTGTATTGTGATTTGGCGCTATACAAATAACATTGAATTGAATTATGTAAATGTGTTATTTCAGTTCTTCGTTTTTAATACATTTACAAACATTCCTAAAATTCTGTTTTCACTTTAAAATATTGTGGCACTAAGTGTAGATTGAGAAAAAAATGAATTAAAATAATTGTATCAGGCTGCAACATAAAATAGAAAAAAAGTAAATGGGGGTCTAAATACTTTTTGAATGCACTGTAGATAAATGAACTCCACAGGACACCTAACTGCATCACCAAAACACTTAAAAGAAAGGGTTAAAGGTAACCTCATGAATGTATATTATAGTGATATACATGCTCTTGAATCACTCATGATAATATCACCATGTCTTATCCACTTTGTAAAAGCCATTTAATTTACACAATGGTGAAACAGGTTTTTCACAACTATCCAACAAAACCTCAATTGGTTTATTTAAGGTTCTAAGTCATTTTTTATAAACTCACAAAACACATTGACAAAATGGGTAAAACAACAAATAAACTGGGATTAGGTTAATAGCACACTATTGGTTTTATCTTTCCTAACCCACTGTCAAGCTATAAATAACTGTAGCAACCTCATGCAACCAATAACTCCTTACAGCTAACGAGCAGCATTTGTTATAGTAAAGTGCCTTTTGTTCTCGAAAATTTGTACACACCATCTACAATATCATACAAAACTGCCAGTTCAAACACAATAAAGATAAGTAAACAAAGGAACTGCAAAGCACATGCAGTATGCTGAAAAATATGTTTTTGATTTGGCTTCTAGCACATATACAAATTCCCTTTAGTCCACCTTTGAAAAAATAACTAATTATCAATAACGATGATCTCCAATCTGTAAAATATCTGAGACAGTATACTGAAGCTCTAGCTCACTAGCACTATTGGTGACATCCCAAAAGGCATGAAGGAGCAATACCTCAAATGCTTTAAGATGCATAGTAGATGTGATATGACACAAACTGAAGAGAAATAGATTGTATGAAAGTAGGACGTGGACTACAATCATTCCAGTTAAGAAAATATTGTAAATTAACACAATTTTTCTTAAAAAAAAAAAAAAGCCAAATGGTTAGCCATCAAAGCATGCTATATAGCAAGTTAAGATTCTTTAATCTAAAATAAAAAACTTCCATAGTGAAAGACCATAATGACAATTCAACCAAAGTGCTGCATTTGCATGTGCCCACTCTGCACACACCACATGTGTAATTCATAAGGTCAGTACCTGCACAGCTAATGTGTTGCATAGCTCAAGTAGAGTGCTGAGTGTTCTAATACTTTTGGTAGTAGAGTTGGACACTCACTTTTAGCAGGCAGATTTGATCTAACTTTGAACGTCTTTACTTTTTGGAAGACTATATCCTAAAAAAAACTGCTCCCACAAAAGTAGCGAATGACGGGGGCTACTGTTGGTGTAGCAGTAGTGCACCCGTCCACATATGCAGGGGACGCCAGTTCGACTCCCGAGCCGGTGGTCATATATAACCTGCATGTCTTCCATTGCTCTCTCCCCTAATTTCCTCTCTCTCCACTGTCCTATAAAATAAAGGCAAAAAACTGCCCAAAAAATAATTTAAAAAAAAAAGTAGCGAATGACAAAATTTGAAATAAAACTTATGGTGACTCAAAACTAATGCTTCAGAATTCAAACTTTCTAAGTGAAAATTATGACGTAAAAATTAATAAATAAAAGATAAACTACTCAAACTTGTTAAACGTCAAAAATCTTATTTTATCTTTAAGTCAAATTATACGATAAAGTAAAATATTGACATTTTAAGTCAAAGTAGCAGGTACCAAGTCAAGAGTCAATGATTATACTAAGAAAACAGAAAAGATTTTAAGATAAAAAGTCAAAATGATTGGCTAAAAGTTTGAAAGAGCCAGAAATTCAAACATTTAAAACCCCACTTGATAAACTTATGCTACTGGACTTATTAAGTCTGGGATATTTTGAGTGTTTAGCATATTTCTCAAAGGCCAAAACAACCAGAAGAAGTGACATGACATAACATTGCTTTTTACTAAAAAACATTTTTTTTTTTTTTTTTTAACTAAAAAGCAATGTTAGCTCTCAAAAGACACAGTCAACAGCTTGCAACACATTTTCAGGTATATCCAACATAGGAGGTTGGCACAGTTTGCATGTTGAACTTTTTGTTTTGTCATAAATATGTGAATATATTTGTGATGTTATTGTGTGTGCAGTGTAAATGCTCAGTTGTATAACTTTAACATGCTCGACAGGCACCTTGGGACCCTGTTAAAGGTGATGCAGGCTATCGGGATATTTCCTGGCATGACTTTTCTCGGCGTAATCACTCGGCACAAGCGGCAGCAGTAATGATGTAACAGCAGTGAGGCACAGCTCAGTCTGAGTTCCTATAATGATCATCACAGCTGAATAGACAGCAGACAGCACAGCTAATTTTGATCAGCATGTCATCATCATCAACACCATGATCAGACTATTAAAATTCCTCCTTCTGTCTTCTTCTTGTTCCTTCCTGATGGACCTAGGGTAGTGCTGTCATCCACTCTGCAGCCCTAAGTTGAATAGTGACGAGTCAGACGATGCTTGGTTATTCATCATCCCATGTTTGTTGTAGCAGGAAATTAGCGGCCAGATTCTCATTCTTTTCACAAGCAAAGTAAGCCTGGATGACTAAGCCTTCAGGGAAGCCCAGTGCTTTTAACTGAAACAAAACAGACACAGACACACACACAGATGTGTACAGTTATCTTTGTGACAACACTTACTGACGTAATGCATTCCCCTAACCTTTACCCTAACGCTAAACTAAATCTAACTCTAATCTTAACCCTGCCACCAAGTGTTAACCCTCTAACAGAAACTGTTAAAAGAAGAAGTAACGTGCTTACATCCTGGGACCTCATTTGAAAAAGTGAGGACTGGCAGAATTCCTTCCCTCACTCTGAAGGAATTATGCTCAAAATGGTCCTCACAACAACAGAGGTGAACACATGCCCACAAAATTAGAACTGTCTCAAAAAAAGTTACTAGTAAGGGTATACACACAGTTTTGCATACATGTACAGTAAACACACCTTCACTGCATACAGGAATACACTGCATCTTTAAGGAATTAACCCAGATTAACTCGGAATCCCTGAACTGTAAAGTCAGTGGGCTGGTGAACTGACCCTCTCAATGGCCTCCTTCTCCTGTGGGGTGACCTGGATGTAGTTGGTGTGTGTAGGTGGCTGAGACTCAGCCCCCTCCCCTCCTATGTCTCCACCTCGTGGCTCATTCAGCATCTGCACAAAACGCTCCTGGTGCTGCGTAATTTGCTGCAAGTAATATAAATAATCACTACACAGTTAACTACCCCCTATTAAAGCTGACACAGAACAGATTATGATTGTTGGTCAACCACCCGTTCAAAGCGTATACAGGACTCATGGAAACTGAGCTCCTTGATTGTGCAAGTGTATTCATACAACTACAGTATATCATTCACAACTGCAAGATATTTCTTAAAACCCCTACTTTGTGGTTATTTCTTCTACTTTTATAGTAAGAGATTAAATTTACAGTTCATTATTTCATGAAAATTGACAAATAAGACACTGTTAAGTTAGTGCATAAGAAAATAGAAGCAGTGATGAAAAATGCCAGAAAACGCAACAATAAAAGTCCCTTCAATCTCTTATTTAAAAAAAAAACCACATAAAATGAAAGGCTGTGAAAGGCAACACATAAACTTGAAAACACACAAACTGCAGCATGGTGATTTGCTGGATGGTACCTGCAGCAGCTGCGGGTTGTCTCGGCCAAGCTGCTGCAGCAGAGCTGGTAAGAGGGCTGGATTCTGTTGGATGATCTGTCTCATTTGCTGAAACTGAGGCTGGTTCCTCAGGAACTCCAGAGGGTTTGCTGTGGAGACCGAGCCTGCACCAGGAGAAGGAGACTGACTGCCAGACACTGGCCCTGCTGGTAAAGGGACAGGCTGGTTAGTTTTGTGTTTCGGTGTGATAAGAGTAAATTTTCTAGGAGACAGTTTCTACACTAAATGGAAAGCCAGCTTCTGACAGTTCAGTGAATTAAAGGCAAACCAACCAACAAACCAAGGTACTTAAACAACTTGATGATTATATTGCCATAATAGGCCCAAGTCTGACAGCCAATAGGTGTCCCAGGAGGTAAGCACATTACTTCTTTAACCCCTGAACTGAAAAGTTGAGTTGCAGACCTTTTTTGAGAATGAGAGATTATTGATAAAATAGTGTCACAGACAAAAACAACATCACCTTGGTCGGCAATTTAATCCTTACTGGCATGTTAGTGATTATAATTTATTAAGTCATACTTGCCAGGTCTGAAGCACAGTCAGTCTTTGGTGTTCAGTTGACACATGAAAAATAAGGCAACCCAAATGCAACTGAGCAAAGTGACATGTGAACTCCAAAAAATAAAAAAAGATGGTAAGTGTATTGTGTGTTAAGATTATTTTATCACATTTGCAACTTACAGAAGTAATGCCCATACCTCGTTCTAAAATTAATACTAGAGGCAACAAGTGCTATGCCACCACAACAGTTTCTGGACTCTGTATAACCATAATGTACAAATAGTTTCTGGATTCACTGTGATTGAGAAATTAAATTTACGCCACACTTCAGCATATTTGATTTTGTTTAAACAGTACACATAGACATGCACATTTATAAATAGGTAATAATTAATAAATTTGCTCTTACTGTTGGAGGCTACTGGGGGCTGCAGTGGTTGCTGTGTAGCAGGGATGGATGGATTGGACAGAGCAACATGTCTAACTGGCTCTTGAGTTGGAAAATCTCTGGCATCTGATGGAATGCCCTGTAATACATACACATTTGCTACACACTTTATAATAAAGGAGCAGACAGCTATGGATAAAGGTGGTTAAATCCTCACCATAAGTAGATACTCCACTGCTCGGTCTGGGTTGTTGTAACTGGCTCTAAGTGCAGCAACTACCTGCTCTCGCTCGTAACCCATAGACATAATCTCTGACACAAGGTTCTCATAGGCCGCACCTGTCACTGTGGTAACAGGAGAGGTAGGACAAAGGACCTGTGATTAAAGCTGAAGTAAGGAGGGTGTTTTGCAGGCTTGTGCCATGTCATAGATGTGACACATGTTAACTTTTAAAAATAGTTGCCTATATTTAGCATGTAAGCTTTATTACATTTTCAACACAGTAACCAGTGCCTAACCAATGAGCCAATATTATATAAAAGAGAAAAGAAAAATTACAGAAATATTACCCAGTATTGAAGCTGCTTCTTCGAGGAGACCCAGTTCATCAGCAAGGCTGAGAGAAGCAAATAAAAAACAAAAGCCATTTAAACATATAAAGTAAACCCAATCTACCTAGCTATAACTATAAGGCTGTGCTTTGGCACAGTTGTGCTTTGAACTCAGTGCTGATGTCAGAAAACCAACATGCTCACATTGATAACATGTAGACTTCTAGCAGGTAAACATACCATGTAGGTATGTTAACATTTGTTAATTAGAACAAAATGATGTGATGTCCTTACTTTTGCAAGTATTTGACAATTTCAAGCTTTGACCCAATAGTGGAACTTGAAGAAACAGCAACAATTTACCAAATTATCGTCAGTAATTAAAAGTATTAAATAATCAATCCTGAGGGAAATGTGATTGCTTGAGCAAAGTTTTGTTGCAATTTTTCCAGTACATGTTGAGACATTTCAGTCTGTAAACGTGGTGGACTGATTTTAGAATATTTTAACTAGAAGGTACTACTGTTCAACATGCTCTGTGCTAATTTCACAAACACTGATTCTCTGTAGGTGGCAAAAACTGAAAATAATTACAGAGTAGAAGCAAGTTGTTTTCATGCCATAACTGGCTCAACCTGTTCAGGAACATTAACTATCTAAACCAGGTTCCTCTTTATTACAATATGTTAGCTAGCTAACACAGAATTTCTTCCACAGGCTTTTTGGAAAAACATAAATTTAACTCTAATTTAACTGTATGTAAATATAGGTTTCCTCAAACCTGGACGCAGGTGGCTGATTCTCAGGGTCTTCCCTTGTCTTCTCTTCTGGCTGGGAAGCAGGGGTGGGGCTCTCTGCCGTGGCCAAGGCTGTTTGAACAGTTTCAGGAGCTGGATCGGATGCTAGAGTAGCGTCTGAAGCCACAGCTGGAACTGAGTCTGGGGCTATGTTTGAGTCCAGAGATGCTGTTGTTTCAACAGAAGCTGATAGGGCACTAACTGACACTGAAGGTGGGGAATCAGATGGAAGCACTGACTGTGGCGCAGGTGTGGGTGCAGATGCTGTATGTGCTGGTGTAGAGGAAGCTTGTGCTGGGACACAAGGTGTTGCTGGGGCTGAGGCAGACGGTAGTGCTGAAGCTGTATCAGTTTGGGGAGTTGGAGAAGTGGCTTTTGGTGTCTTTTGGGCTGGTTTAGGCTGAGAAGATGTGAATATTGTTCATTACCAGAAGTGTTTCTGCATACCATTAAATTGCAATTCAATCTCAATGAAACCTCAGTTTAAAAAAATAAGTTCAGAGCAGTAGAGTGGTTAGGATGACATGACACAACCTAAAAAACAATCGGAAAGGACACTGACCTTGGTAACCATGACCACTACAAAGTTTTTCTCATCAATCTTGTACTCTTTCAGTGGGATGTCATCATTTAAGATTTTACCTGTGACGTCCAAGCAGAAACATTAAATGAGAAATGATTTATGACACAATTTTAAATACCAAGCTCTGACTGTTCAAAATGTGGGAAAGTATGGAACACAATAAACATAAGCAAATAACTTATATCAGAAGTACACAGTAGATGTGTTGTTATCCTGTGTAGCTATCTGGTCATCAAACAAAGAAATAACAGATGCTCTGTTTAAATCAACAATAAACAATAAGCTTATATACATTGAAATCACTTTTAGACCCTCCATGGTTAAGTTAATTTCTTGGATTAATAACTGCTCCTGTGGTTTTAACTAGAAATACCTTGAGGAGTGACTTCAAAAGGCAAGGTAAGCAGCTGACAAACACAAACAAACACTTGACAATAAAGCAACACAAGCATTTTCTGTGGCTTTGGTATAATTGAATATGATATGGCTTTTCTCTGTAAAGTCATCCTCCACCTCACCTGCATAGATGAGTTTTTGTCCCACAGCAGGAAATGTATCTTTCCCTCTGTCTGCCTCAATTTTCTCCTTTAGGCTTTTTACCTGACAAACATCAACAAATGAAACCCTGATGTTACTGGGAAATTTACTGAAATGGAAACAATTCTAAATGTTACACAGTGTCACTAAAAATTACATAGCAAGAGTGTAATCTCAGAGTTGTTGCTGGAAATGTCAAACCATTGTAAGTTATGGTAATGTGTTACTTTTTAAAGGTTGGTATTTTGCAGATAAGTATTGAGACCAATACCCATATTAAGCATGATTTATGAGTTCGTAAGCCAGGGTTGTTCTCTCAACTGACTAATGAACAATATAAGTTAGAAATCTTCCTTCAATTAAATAATGCTAAAGCTGAAATGATTCTTTTCATCAATAAAGAAAGGCTGTTGCTAGGTTAATAAAAACAAACACATGTCAACAATCTTTGTGGAGTCATTGATGAGGATTTTAATTTTCAAATTAAAAATTAAAAAATTAAAAATTAAATTTCAAAGAGCTCAAATGAGGAACTTTTTATCTAAGCAAGACTTCAATAATACTACTGTAATGCACTTGACTATCCTCCTCAATAAAAGAGCATTACACATTTGCAGCTCATTCAAAATTATGACATGTTGACAAACACCAAGAAAAGGGAACATATTATTCCAGTTTTAAGATTCCTGCACTGGCTTCCAGTTAAACACAGAATTTAATTTTCGGCTTGCTTATTGTCTACAAGTCCCCAAACAGTCTGGGACCAAAATATAACAGGGATATGTTTACTGAGTCGACATGAATATGAGCCTGGTAGGTGTCCCAGGTCTGCAAGGACCGGTCAGCTGGTGGTGCCCACAGTACAAACTAAACACGGTGAAATGGCTTTCAGCCATTATGGTGCTCATAGCTGAAACCAGACCTATCTGCAACTTAGATTTGCTCCAACTGTAGCCATTTATTACACTTCACTAAATACTTCCTTTAGTGCACTGCTTTTAATTGACCCAATGCTTTATTTTATAATTCTGCTTTAAATTTGTTTGTACTTTATCAAACTTTTCTGTACACTTACTAAATTTGTTTGCTATTTTATATTGTATATCTTTTATTTTTCTTGTGTTCTTTTTTTCTTTGAGCATTTTGAGTTACCTTTCCATGTGAATATGCTAAACAAAAAACCTGTATAACTATCCTGTACAACCCTCTAGCTGATCAGCTACATTATCCAGTTCTCCACTGGATTTCACGAACGCAATCTATATTTTCTGCCATTGTTTATATTAATCGTATGATCCATTATATCCACGGAATGAAGAAATGTGTATGCCCATGTTATTATTCTCATGTAAAGGTAAAGGTGTGAGTGCGTGTGGTTGTTTGTCTTTGTGTGTGTCTATATGTGGCCCTGCGATGGACTGGTGACCTGTCCAGGGTGTACCCCTGCCTTTCATCCAAAGAGAGCTGGGATGGGCTCCAGCAGATCCCCGTGACCCTGGTTAAGGAATAAGTGGGTATAGATAATGGATGGATAGCATGCACTTTTAGAACATGGAACACACGTGTGCTGTGCTTTAGAAGGTATAGCTTTTAAATTGTGTAATTCTATATTAAGTTTATTATTATAAACAACAAATTCTTTAACAATAGTGAACCATAAAAATATTATCAATCATGTCAAGTAAACGAAAATCAGGTTCAAGAGTCTAGTTACAATGCAAATACATTTTTCATATTTCAAATAGCATTTTGAAACAAAAATTGTCTAGCATTTTACAATGTCAGGTGACTTTAAAATGAGAACCATGGGAAAAGCACTAGTCAAATCAAGAAAGCCAGTGACACAACAATGACATTACATCTTTTTGACAATTTTTATCTTTTTTTTTTTCCAGTGAACCATTACAGCTCCAGAAGAGGACTTTCCACTTAATGTTCAAAGACAAATATATTTTTTCATTTAGTTAGAAAAATCAGTTATGTTTGAAGTGTTTTAGTGTATATTTCCTACTTTAAATGATGGTGCTGATTAATGATTTTGTCAACACCGTCAGTGATTGCCAACACTGTCTATTGCATGTTTTTGTTGATTTTCAAAAAATAGTGGTTACTGTGTTGAGTTTACATAGTTTATTTATTAATGTTAACTTAATAAGATGTAGATACATCTTATTGTCTCATTTGTCAATGAAAGAAATACATTTCATAGTTGTAACACTAAAATCAAAGGTAGAAAATAAACTAATTCATAGAAGTAAATAATGATTATATTAAGAAAAAGTGTTTTATAAATAAAATGTTCCTTTGCATGGTTTGATAGTCAAGACTCAGAAAATATGTCAATTCTAAATTAATGTAGAATATTTTAAAAATTTTAGTTCTAAAACAGGTTTTGTCCCTTATCTGAAGAATAAGTGCGTGGTATATATTCACACTATAGTGCCAGTGACTGGTAGTCATTATGATCTCACGTGCTGACACTTGACAAAAACGACTATTAGTTGAATATGCACAATCTTACTAGAATATTACTTACTATATGATTTTTTAAAAACTCCGCTAGAATTGGTTCTTTTCCTAACTAATAGTTTCAAATCCTTCCTCCTATGACTACATTAACAGACCTGAGACATGAATAATTGCATCGTCATTCACTATAACACTATAACAAGTCAAACATTATCAAGTTCAACTAAAGTACAAACAACATTTCCGGTCGTTATTTTCAATATAAACCTTCATGCCTCTCATACTAGTGTAACGTCCGGGGGACTACAAAGATACAAAGTCAAAACAAATGTATTAAATAGACAATACATTCCAATGATTATTTGACTTATGAAAAACAATAATGGTTACAATGTTCTTTCCAGATTTTATATGCTGTACTTTTAATTCAATAAACCATGTTACACTTTTACTTTGAGCTAGCTACACTACCTTACTGACTCTAACGTCCTGCAAAACTGCTATTTTGTTCGAATGCACATTTGTCATACAGACATAACGTTAATGTGAACAAGCATGAAACTAACGCTACTGTATTTTCTACATACTATTTAGCAGAATTTACTGTGGCTAACATTAGCTCCTATTGCCTATGCTACAACCTACGTCTATGCCAGCCGACCCGGCCTGAACATGTTTACTTCAGCCCCCGTTAACTTCTACTCACCGTCAATTCTGGGTCAATTTCTACTTTGAACGTCTGCTGTTGAAGTGTCTTTAGCGTTATCGTCAACATCTTTCAACGCGGCTTCAGAGTCAGCTCGGCTCAAATTCAGCGCAGTGATGATTATTTCTTGACTGGGCCCCTTATTTTTCTCACAATATCTATTTATCCGGGTCGAAATGTATGTGTGACTCAGCTGTCTCAGTGCCGCGAAGCAGGCTGGGTACGGCCGCTGTCTACTGCTGTGGATAAGGATGTAGGCAGACACCATAGTGCCGCGTTTATGTGCTGTTGGAAATCTCAAGTCGGAGAATGCGGTCAATTCCTCAAACAGTGCATTCACAGAAATAACGTTAATAATGCATGCATAGTTCCTAAATATAGAGGTATTCGTTTCAAATTAAAATGCCTACATAACCCTTATGTTGCAAACGGAGGACTGTCTCACTAACATGCCAAATTAAAAACCTTAAAGCATTTAATCAAAGGCATATCACAAGATAATTCTGAACGTTGGTACCCATTACTTTCATGAACTACTGAACTTTTGAAACTTTTTGAAAAAAAGTGTTTCCCATTACCTAAGCGTTTAATCAAATACTCTATATAACTCAGTAAAATATTAGTGACTCTTCATTTGCTGGTGGCCAAAGCCTAAAAGTATTCAAGTTATAAATACAGTGGGTACGGAAAGTATTCAGACCCCTTTAAATTTTTCACTCGGTGTCATTGCAGCCATTTGCCAAAATCAAAAAAGTTCATTTTATTTCTCATTAATGTACACTCAGCACCCCATCTTGACAGAAAAAAACAGAAATGTAGAAATTTTTGCAAATTTATTAAAAAAGAAAAACTGAAATATCACATGGTCATAAGTATTCAGACCCTGTGCTCAGTATTGAGTAGAAGCACCCTTTTGAGCTAGTACAGCCATGAGTCTTCTTGGGAATGATGCAACAAGTTTTTCACACCTGGATTTGGGGATCCTCCGCCATTCTTCCTCGCAGATCCTCTCCAGTTCTGTCAGGTTGGACGGTGAATGTTGGTGGACAGCCATTTTCAGGTCTCTCCAGAGATGCTCAATTGGGTTTAGGTCAGGGCTCTGGCTGGGCCAGTCAAGAACGGTCACAGAGTTGTTCCGAAGCCACTCCTTTGTTATTTTAGCTGTGTGCTTAGGGTCGTTGTCCTGTTGAAAGGTGAACCTTTGGCCCAGTCTGAGGTCCTGAGCACTCTGGAAGAGGTTTTCTTCCAGGATATCTCTGTATTTGGCCGCATTCATCTTTCCTTCAATTGCAACCAGTCGTCCTGTCCCTGCAGCTGAAAAACACCCCCACAACATGATGCTCCCACCACCATGTTTCACTGTAGGGATTGTATTGGGCAGGTGATGAGCAGTGACTGGTTTTCTCCACACATACCGCTTAGAATTAACGCCAGAAAGTTCAATCTTGGTCTCATCAGACCAGAGAATCTTATTTCTCATAGTCTGGGAGTCCTTCATGTGTCTTTTGGCAAACTCTATGCAGGCTTTCATGTGTCTTGCACTGAGGAGAGGCTTCCGTCGGGCCACTCTGCCATAAAGCCCCGACTGGTGGAGGGCTGCAGTGATAGTTGACTTTGTGGAACTTTCTCCCATCTCCCTACTGCATCTCTGGAGCTCAGCCACAGTGATCTTTGGGTTCTTCTTCACCTCTCTCACCAAGGCTCTTCTCCCACTATTGCTCAGTTTGGCTGGACGGCCAGGTCTAGGAAGAGTTCTGGTCGTCCCAAACTTTTTCCATTTGAGGATTATGGAGGCCACTGAGCTCTTAGGAACCTTGAGTGCTGCAGAAATTCTTTTGTAACCTTGGCCAGATCTGTGCCTTGCCACAATTCTGTCTCTGAGCTCCTTGGGCAGTTCCCTCGACCTCATGATTCTCATTTGCTCTGGCATGCACTGTGAGCTGTAAGGTCTTATATAGACAGGTGTGTGCCTTTCCTAATCAAGTCCAATCAGTTTAATTAAACACAGCTGGACTCCAATGAAGGAGCAGAACCATCTCAAGGAGGATCAGAAGAAATGGACAGCATGCGAGTTAAATATGGTATAATTTACATGTTCGTACCTTAAAGCAGGCATCACGAAGGCTGGAAAGGAAGTGGCGTTCCACAAACTTAGAGGAATTTTTTCTAGCCTGGAAAAACAGTCTACTAACATATAAAAAAGCTCTCCGTAAAGCCAGAACTGCATACTATTCATCACTAATAGAGGAAAATAAGAACAATCCCAGGTTTCTTTTCAGCACTGTAGCCAGGCTGACAAAAAGTCACAGCTCCGTTGAGCCCAGTGTTCCCTTAGCTCTCAGCAGTGATGAATTTATGAGTTTCTTTACAAATAAAATCACAACTATTAGAGATAAAATTCAGCAGATGCTTCCTATACCTGCAATAAATGAATCTTTTACTACAGTAGCTCTTGAATCATCTGTAGGACCTCAGTTATGTTTAGACTGCTTCTCTCCTATAGATCTCTCTGAATTTACATCAGTAGTTGCTTCATCGAAATCATCAACGTGTCTCTTGGACCCCATCCCGACTAGACTGCTTAAAGGCACCCTGCCATTAATGAACTCATCTTTATTTGACTTGGTAAATTTATCTCTAGTATCAGGCTACGTACCACAGGCCTTTAAGACTGCAGTAATCAAACCTTTACTCAAAAAGCCTAGTCTTGATCCAGGAGTCTTGGCTAATTATAGACCAATATCCAACCTGCCATTTATTTCTAAAATCCTAGAAAAAGCTGTTGCTAAGCAGCTATCAGACCACTTACACAGGAATGAACTATTTGAAGATTTCCAATCAGGATTTAGAGCACATCATAGTACAGAAACAGCACTGTTGAAAGTTACCAACGATCTTCTCTTAGCCTCAGATAATGGACTTGTTTCGATACTTGTCCTCCTAGACCTTAGTGCAGCATTCGACACCATTGACCACAACATCTTATTACAGGGACTGGAGCATGTGATTGGTATCAGAGGAACAGCGTTAAAGTGGTTCCAATCCTATTTATCGGACAGATTCCAGTTTGTTCATGTCCATGATGAACCTTCCACACGAACAAAAGTTAGTTATGGAGTTCCACAAGGTTCTGTGCTAGGACCGATTCTGTTCACCCTGTACATGCTTCCTTTAGGATATATCATTAGGAAGCACTCTATTAATTACCACTGCTATGCGGATGACACTCAGTTATATCTATCTATTAAACCTGTTAACACAAACCAGTTAACCAGACTTCAAGCCTGTCTAACTGACATAAAGGCCTGGATGACCAGTAACTTTTTACTTTTAAACTCGGAGAAAACAGAAGTCATTATATTTGGGCCTAAAAATCTCAGAAATAACTTTTCTAAAATTATAGCTACTCTAGATGGCATAGCCCTGGCCTCCAGCACTACTGTAAAAAACCTTGGAGTTATTTTTGACCAGGACATGTCCTTTAACTCACACATAAAACAAATTTCTAGAACTGCATTCTTTCACCTGCGCAACATTTCCAAAATTAGGAGCATCCTGTCTCAAAATGATGCAGAAAAACTAGTCCATGCATTTGTTTCCTCAAGGCTAGATTACTGTAACTCATTACTATCTGGATGTCCTAATATCTTAATAAAAAGCCTCCAATTAATCCAGAATGCCGCAGCCAGAGTCCTGACAGGAACTAGCAAGAGAGATCATATTTCTCCTATATTGGCTTCTCTTCATTGGCTCCCTGTAAAATATAGAATAGAATTTAAAATCCTTCTTCTCACATACAAATCCCTTCATAATCAAGCTCCTTCATACCTTAAAGACCTCATAGTACCATATTATCCCAATAGACCACTTCGCTCTCAGAGTGCAGGCCTACTTGTGGTTCCCAGAGTTCTCAAAAGCAGAATGGGAGGCAGAGCCTTTAGTTATCAAGCTCCTCTCCTGTGGAACCAGCTCTCAGCCTGTGTTCAGGAGGCAGACACTCTCTGTACTTTTAAGGCTAGACTTAAAACCTTCCTCTTTGACAAAGCATATAGTTAGGGCTGGCTTCAGGCAACCCTGAACCATCCCTTAGTTAGTTATGCTGCTATAGGCCTAGACTGCCCGAGGACCATCGGTGCACTGAGCTCCCCTACCCTAACCCCCCCCCCTCTCTCCCACCTCATGTATATTACACCATTGAATGTTACTAACCTTGTGCTCTCTCTCTACCCTAGTTTGTGCTCTCTCCCTCCCTCTCTCTCTCTCTCTCTCTCTCTCTCTCTGTACCTTCTGCAGGTGTCCCTGGTCCTGGAGCTGTTTATCGCTTATGTGCAGTTACTGGCCCCACCAACTTGCAGTGTCTATTTGTTGTTTATTGTTGCTGTTCTTTTCTCTCTGCTCCATCCACTCACCCCAACCGGTCGAGGCAGATGGCCGCCCAAACTGAGCCCGGTTCTGCTGGAGGTTTTTTTTTTCTTCCGTTAAAGGGAGTTTTTTCCTCTCCACTGTCGCCAAGTGCTTGCTCATAAGGGAATTGTTGGGTTTTTAGTTTTAGTTTTTGTAAAGTGCCTTGAGATGATTTGTATTGTGATTTGGCGCTATACAAATAAAATTGAATTGAATTGAAATATGAGTGTCACTGCAAAGGGTCTGAATACTTATGACCATGTGATATTTCAGTTTTTCTTTTTTAATAAATTTGCAAAAATTTCTACATTTCTGGTTTTTTCTGTCAAGATGGGGTGCTGAGTGTATATTAATGAGAAATAAAATGAACTTTTTTGATTTTGGCAAATGGCTGCAATGATGCAAAGAGTGAAAAATTTAAAGGGGTCTGAATACTTTCCGTACCCACTGTATGTCACCTGTGCTACTGCACTGTAGATATAGAATTGTGACAAGTGGTAACTAGGTGGTTGACATTCAATGGTCTTGGGCTTGTATACTAGTTCTTTGATCAGACATTTTCTGATCTCTCCCAGTCAACAAACCTTTTACTTAATACTTCACTAGGCAAAACACTGATGCACTGTGTAGTTGGACATATTTTGTTAAATGAAAAACATGATGAACATGATAAAGATCAAGGAAGAAATCGACACCTAATGCTAGAGATCCTCTTGTAAAAGTACTTTTTCTGTCATCTATACAAAAACTCTTGGTATAGACACTATATACTACATATTAATATACATATGCTATACTATTTACCATTGAAAACATTAAAAATAAGGTTATGGAATGGGATATGTTTTTGCCTCCATTCTATAGGTCATAAATATATATTTCACACATTGATAACTACTACCATCACAAACAGATGTCAGCTTGTTGAGAGAAGCTTGAATTTATTCAGTACACCCCACAAACAGAGCAAACTCAAACAGCGTGAACCCATGGGACAGTCACTCATTTAGAAGAAATGAGAAAATGAAGACTGTAAAAATCACAGTTGTATCTAATGGAATCTCCCTGTCAAACACATTCTGCACACACATCATGCATCACACAGAATTGGCTGAAGGGCATATGCAGAAGGAATAAGCAGGTATAGATAATGGATGGATGGATGGACTCACATATGCAGAAATCAGAGCTTTGTGTTTTCAGGAAATGAAGGTAACAATTGAATAAATTATGAAGTGGGTCAATTTCAAAATAGCATTACATCACAGGAGAAACAAACGTGCATGAAGCAAACATTACAACCCCTTTAATTTACTGATATACAAACAAAGACAACATTAAAAATGAATTGGCTCTGTGGGTAACTGCAGGACACACACAGACACACACAGACAGACACACACATGCACGCACGCACGCGCGCTGACATTCAGCAAATCACATTAAATTAGAAAGTTCTCAACCAAAGTAGATACAATACAGAAGAATAACATGGAAACTCTTCTCCAATTTTAAGACTTCAAAAAAGAAATCATTATAAAAAAAAAATTAAAAAATCAGATTTTAGCCCACCTCCCACCACTCCACTACCCCTAAACCTGAATAAAAGGCTGCAGTATCCAAGGCCAGAGTCCACAGGGCTTTCAGTTTGAACCTTCAGAGGCACACAGCAGTGCATAGCCGACTCCTCTACAACTCATCCTTTTGTTTGACATCACTGTCCTCCTCATCTGTCCCGTCTTCCTCACCGTCATATTCATCCTCTCCCTCTTCATCCTCCTCCTCACCATCTTCGTTGTCATCCTCATCTTCTTCGGCATCTTTATTTTTGTTCTTCTCCTCCTCTTCCCTCAGTTTCCTCTCCATGTTCTCCTGCTCCTCTTTCATCTTCTTTTCTGGCTCCTGGTGGACAGAGAACACAAACTGTTTGAATGTTTTGAACAGGAGTATGGTGTTTAACACACTGGATATTATAAATATAACACCAGGTAATTTTGATGTCAATACACTTGATTATTAGACTCTAAATATAGTATTTCTAAGTATAGTCCTACCTCAGTAGCTCCCCAGGTTTTCTTGCCGAACTCCTCTGCTTCTTTGACATCGTCAGTGATCAGGAAGTTGTCAAAAATTGTGCCAGACTTAACCTGAATAATCAGAAACATTAGTTATTCAAGGAATTGAGACAACTGATACTTTTTTCATATCTTTATTCAACCCAACTGTTTTTACCACATAGCAGGAAACAAGCCAGTAGCTATTCGCAGGCTCCACAAGTCACCTATTCCAACTCACAAAAGCATTACCTGCCACAGATCCAGGCCCAGCACTCCGATATTGTCAAACTTGTATATTGTAGCATCATGAGTGTACTCTGGGTTGTCCATCTCAGGGTGGACCCAGACTCCTTTGTAGCCAGGGTTATCAATCTGCTTGGGTTTCCAATTTCCCTGAAAAGACAACAAAACAGTCCTTAGGTCTGGTGACAGTAATGTTATTAGACCAATTCTATGATACAACTAATGCCTTCAGAATATTAAATCCCTACACTGATGCAAAACCTTAAAAATACATTCATTTCTTATCACCAACATCTGTAAAATGATTTTAATTGTTCTCTAGAAAAGTCCCATTCCATGTTCATAGCTATACAAGTCATACTTTATACTCCGGGTTGGTGATCATGGGAGGTTCCCAATCTCCATCCATGTGCTCATCCCAGTCATCAGGCTTCTTGGCATCAGGATCAGGGATGGTCTCTGGCTTGTCCCAGTGCTGGAAAACAACAGATTTAAATATTTTACAGTTCTTCAAAACTGCCTTAAAATGTATTTATTACTGTTGTGCTGGAGCGACAATTTCTTAGAGAAAACTTGCAAAAGTAGAGCTTATTCACAGGTACTTAAATATTGTTTCAGGTGAATTCCACACATAAAGTCATCTATAGATAAAAGTGAGACCAATGTATGCTGAAATATGATTTCAAATGAAATACTTATATAGACTTTATAAAGTATTCTGTCCCTTACTTTATATATATACATGACAAACAAAATAAAAATTTCCACACTAAAACAGAACCCACACTATTGAGTATTGATGAACTGAGAGCAACTAAAACACACTGCCTATCAGGATAACTTGAAGGATTACCAGTTGTTTTAAAAAAAAAAAAAAATAGATGGATGACATTGGCCTGATAAAAACAAGTTAACCTAAATTAATAAACCCAGTTTGAAAATAAAAATGCAGGGAGTTCCTAGTTTTAGTCAATAAAATTAACCAGACAGCTAATAAAACTGCTTCTTGAAAGTAACATGAAAATAGGGTGTACTGAAACATGTTCAGTCAGGTGGTTCATCTCAACAGTGTTGCCAGTACAAGTATGATGGAGACTATTCAATTCAATTCAATTCAATTCAATGTTATTTGTATAGCGCCAAATCACAATACAAATCATCTCAAGGCACTTTACAAAAACTAAAACTAAAAACCCAACAATTCCCTTATGAGCAAGCACTTGGCGACAGTGGAGAGGAAAAAACTCCCTTTAACGGAAGAAAAAAAAAACCTCCAGCAGAACCGGGCTCAGTTTGGGCGGCCATCTGCCTCGACCGGTTGGGGTGAGTGGATAGAGCAGAGAGAAAAGAACAGCAACAATAAACAACAAATAGACACTGCAAGTTGGTGGGGCCAGTAACTGCACATAAGCGATAAACAGCTCCAGGACCAGGGACACCTGCAGAAGGTACAGAGAGAGAGAGAGAGAGAGAGAGGGAGGGAGAGAGCACAAACTAGGGTAGAGAGAGAGCACAAGGTTAGTAACATTCAATGGTGTAATATACATGAGGTGGGAGAGAAGGGGGGGGGGGGGGGGGGGGGTTAGGGTAGGGGAGCTCAGTGCACCGATGGTCCTCGGGCAGTCTAGGCCTATAGCAGCATAACTAACTAAGGGATGGTTCAGGGTTGCCTGAAGCCAGCCCTAACTATATGCTTTGTCAAAGAGGAAGGTTTTAAGTCTAGCCTTAAAAGTACAGAGAGTGTCTGCCTCCTGAACCCAGGCTGGGAGCTGGTTCCACAGGAGAGGAGCTTGATAGCTAAAGGCTCTGCCTCCCATTCTGCTTTTGAGAACTCTGGGAACCACAAGTAGGCCTGCACTCTGACAGCGAAGTGGTCTATTGGGATAATATGGTACTATGAGGTCTTTAAGGTATGAAGGAGCTTGATTATGAAGGGATTTGTATGTGAGAAGAAGGATTTTAAATTCTATTCTATATTTTACAGGAAGCCAATGAAGAGAAGCCAATATAGGAGAAATATGATCTCTCTTGCTAGTTCCTGTCAGGACTCTGGCTGCGGCATTCTGGATTAATTGGAGGCTTTTTATTAAGATATTAGGACATCCAGATAGTAATGAGTTACAGTAATCTAGCCTTGAGGAAACAAATGCATGGACTAGTTTTTCTGCATCATTTTGAGACAGGATGCTCCTAATTTTGGAAATGTTGCGCAGGTGAAAGAATGCAGTTCTAGAAATTTGTTTTATGTGTGAGTTAAAGGACATGTCCTGGTCAAAAATAACTCCAAGGTTTTTTACAGTAGTGCTGGAGGCCAGGGCTATGCCATCTAGAGTAGCTATAATTTTAGAAAAGTTATTTCTGAGATTTTTAGGCCCAAATATAATGACTTCTGTTTTCTCCGAGTTTAAAAGTAAAAAGTTACTGGTCATCCAGGCCTTTATGTCAGTTAGACAGGCTTGAAGTCTGGTTAACTGGTTTGTGTTAACAGGTTTAATAGATAGATATAACTGAGTGTCATCCGCATAGCAGTGGTAATTAATAGAGTGCTTCCTAATGATATATCCTAAAGGAAGCATGTACAGGGTGAACAGAATCGGTCCTAGCACAGAACCTTGTGGAACTCCATAACTAACTTTTGTTCGTGTGGAAGGTTCATCATGGACATGAACAAACTGGAATCTGTCCGATAAATAGGATTGGAACCACTTTAACGCTGTTCCTCTGATACCAATCACATGCTCCAGTCCCTGTAATAAGATGTTGTGGTCAATGGTGTCGAATGCTGCACTAAGGTCTAGGAGGACAAGTATCGAAACAAGTCCATTATCTGAGGCTAAGAGAAGATCGTTGGTAACTTTCAACAGTGCTGTTTCTGTACTATGATGTGCTCTAAATCCTGATTGGAAATCTTCAAATAGTTCATTCCTGTGTAAGTGGTCTGATAGCTGCTTAGCAACAGCTTTTTCTAGGATTTTAGAAATAAATGGCAGGTTGGATATTGGTCTATAATTAGCCAAGACTCCTGGATCAAGACTAGGCTTTTTGAGTAAAGGTTTGATTACTGCAGTCTTAAAGGCCTGTGGTACGTAGCCTGATACTAGAGATAAATTTACCAAGTCCAATAAAGATGAGTTCATTAATGGCAGGGTGTCTTTAAGCAGTCTAGTTGGGATGGGGTCCAAGAGACACGTTGATGATTTCGATGAAGCAACTACTGATGTAAATTCAGAGAGATCTATCGGAGAGAAGCAGTCTAAACATAACTGAGGTCCTACAGATGATTCAAGAGCTACTGTAGTAAAAGATTCATTTATTGCAGGTATAGGAAGCATCTGCTGAATTTTATCTCTAATAGTTGTGATTTTATTTGTAAAGAAACTCATAAATTCATCACTGCTGAGAGCTAAGGGAACACTGGGCTCAACGGAGCTGTGATACCAGTGGAAGAACGTGAATACAATACCAAAGCCAAGATAGGGCAAGTAAAACCAATCTCTTACCTCTGGCTTTGTGTCAGTGGGGTCATCGATCTTGGCCCTGTCATCCCAGTCGTTGGGTTTCTTGGCCTCAGAGTCCTTGATCTTCTTTGGGAGAAGCATATCCCAGTCATCCTCCAGGGTGCCGGACTCCACCTTTTCGTTGTTGATTCTCACCTCGTATGTCTGGTCTGGATTCAGAATCAGTGTGTACAGGTGAGTCAGCTCATCATCCTGCAGAGAGAACATATTTAGAGGAAGAATCTTTAAAATCATGCTCACAAAAAACAAAAAAATCAATATAATTCAACAAGCTTTCTGCAAACATTACCTTGCATTTGATATCTTTCTTGATGAGGTGGTTTTGACCCTTATAATTTAAAATGACATGAACCTTCTTTGTGCTGTATCCACAGACATCAGGCCCTATAGACATAGCAGATGTTTTGTTATATATTTAATTTCCTTATTAACATTACAGAGGAAGCACAGTAGCTAGTACACCTGAAACAGCTGGTTTAAAAAAAACACTTATTAGGAAAATTTGTTAAGCATTCCATCACATGATCTCTCCTGAGACACTTGCCCTCTACAAGTGTCTCTTGACTCACCAAACATGATGTAATACTGAGAGTCTCCATGCATGTCGCTCTGATCAAGGTCAGAGGGGAAGAGCTTGACATAGCCACCTCCACAATCGATTTTCTGCTCATGCTTAACAGTGAACTGGATGACCAGGGGCTTTCCCTCATTGCTAAATGGCTCAAAGCGGGCAGACAGGGCATAAAAGCGTGCATCCTGGCTTGTCTGGATACCTGGTGTAGGTGCAGATGAGAAAAATCATAGGTGTGAACAGCTGTTAGCAAAAAAGGCTCAAAGCTATTCATGGCTTTGTGTGCAATAATGCAGTAGTAATTCTTTCTCTAACCTCTTACCGCAGTGATTAAAAGATATACGTTAGCCTGTATTACTAACTAAGTGAAATGGGCAACTGTACTGAGGACTCAAGCAGCCTGAAAACCTCTAACATTGGCTCAACTGCTTTGTGTTAACTAAATTAAAAGTGTGTTTAGGAATACATGATACTCAAGTACAGTACTAACTGACAAAACTCTGTTGGCAGTGATTTTGTGATGTTAGTTGAATATTCCTAAATTACTTTGTCTTTAACACAGAGATTATACTTGTTGTGTTCTATCTGTATCAGCGGTCTTAATGAGTGTGTCTATAAAATGTATAATGTTATATATATATATATATATATAATGTCAATATATATACAGTGGGTACGGAAAGTATTCAGACCCCTTTAAATTTTTCACTCTTTGTGTCATTGCAGCCATTTGCCAAAATCAAAAAAGTTAATTTTATTTCTCAATGTACAGTCAGCACCCCATCTTGACAGAAAAAACCAGAAATGTAGAAATTTTTCAAATGGACAGCATGTGAGTTAAATATGAGTGTCAATGCAAAGGGTCTGAGTACTTATGACCATGTGATATTTCAGTTTTTCTTTTGTAATAAATTTGCAAAAATTTCTACATTTCTGTTTTTTTCTGTCAAGATGGGGTGCTGAGTGTACATTAATGAGAAATAAAATGAACTTTTTTGATTTTGGCAAACGGCTGCAATGACACAAAGAGTGAAAAATTTAAAGGGGTCTGAATACTTTCCGTACCCACTGTATACAGTGGGTTCGGAAAGTATACAGTATACAGTGGGTTAGGAAAGTATTATATTATATCACATGGTCATAAGTATTCAGACCCTTTGCAGTGACACTCATATTTAACTCACATGCTGTCCATTTCTTCTGATCCTCCTTGAGATGGTTCTGCTCCTTCATTGGAGTCCAGCTGTGTTTAATTAAACTGATTGGACTTGATTAGGAAAGGCACACACCTGTCTATATAAGACCTTACAGCTCACAGTGCATGTCAGAGCAAATGAGAATCATGAGGTTGAAGGAACTGCCCAAGGAGCTCAGAGACAGAACTGTGGCAAGGCACAGATCTGGCCAAGGTTACAAAAGAATTTCTGCAGCACTCAAGGTTCCTAAGAGTACAGTGGCCTCCATAATCCTCAAATGGAAAAAGTTTGGGACGACCAGAACTCTTCCTAGACCTGGCCGTCCAGCCAAACTGATCAATCGTGGGAGAAGAGCCTTGGTGAGAGAGATAAAGAAGAACCCAAAGATCACTGTGGCTGAGCTCCAGAGATGCAGTAGGTAGATGGGAGAAAGTTCCACAAAGTCAACTATCACTGCAGCCCTCCACCAGTCGGGGCTTTATGGCAGAGTGGCCCGACGGAAGCCCCTCCTCAGTGCAAGACATATGAAAACCTGAATAGAGTTTGCCAAAAAACACATGAAGGACTCCCAGACTATGAGAAATAAGATTCTCTGGTCTGATGAGACCAAGATTGACCTTTTTGGCGTTAATTCTAAGCGGTATGTGTGGAGAAAACCAGTCACTGCTCATCACCTGCCCAATACAATCCCTACAGTGAAACATGGTGGTGGGAGCATCATGTTGTGGGGGTGTTTTTCAGCTGCAGGGACAGGAGGACTGGTTGCAATTGAAGGAAAGATGAATGCGGCCAAGTACAGAGATATCCTGGAAGAAAACCTCTTCCAGAGTGCTCAGGACCTCAGACTGGGCCGAAGGTTCACCTTTCAACAGGACAATGACCCTAAGCACACAGCTAAAATAACAAAGGAGTGGCTTCGGAACAACTCTGTGACCGTTCTTGACTGGCCCAGCCAGATCCCTGACCTAAACCCAATTGAGCATCTCTGGAGAGACCTGAAAATGGCTGTCCACCAACATTCACCATCCAACCTGACAGAACTGGAGAGGATCTGCAAGGAAGAATGGCAGAGGATCCCCAAATCCAGGTGTGAAAAACTTGTTGCATCATTCCCAAGAAGACTCATGGCTGTACTAGCTCAAAAGGGTGCTTCTACTCAATACTGAGCACAGAGTCTGAATACTCATGACCATGTGATATTTCAGTTTTTCTTTTTTAATAAATTTGCAAAAATTTCTACATTTGTTTTTTTTCTGTCAAGATGGGGTGCTTAGTGTACATTAATGAGAAATAAAATGAACTTTTTTGATTTTGGCAAATGGCTGCAATGACACAAAGAGTGAAAAATTTAAAGGGGTCTGAATACTTTCCGTACCCACTGTATATACGCACACTTACCTTTATCAGCCTCAGCATCCCCATAGAACTTTCCAGCGCTCAGTTTCCACTGACCATAGTCTGACTTGTGCTTCGACTCTTGCCACCGGTTCTTCCAGCCATCTGAAACACAGCATTGCACAACTCACTGTCAGAAATTTTTTACCAAAACATACTTCTGCATAGCTTCTTTCACACACCTACTCTGCTGTATTTGCAGAATAACATGAGACTTTAAATTTTACATATAAAAGCATAAATTTACCTGGGTTAAGAGACCACTGCTCAGAGGTAGGTATTTTGATAAAAAGTGGTGTAACGTTATCTGATTTACCACTAGCACTGTTTTAGTATTTGAAAGTTAGTTGCCAGGCTACAAGCTTTACGTTCTTCTTTTATGCTAGCGCTAACATAAAGTAGTTCGGCAAGGAAAAGCCCAGTTACACACACCACTGAAACGAACTGAATCTTAGTGCAATATCAAAAGCGAAAGAATGCTTGGTCACACGTAACATGTTATGAGAATGAAAATTAATGAATCATTTTAACTATTCCATCTGCTTGTCTAAGTTTTAAAAAATAGTATTAGAATATTTACCCTAGTGTTATATAACAATACTTTAACGTTTATCTAATTTGGCCCTTATCTTTTAATTGAATTATATACATATCATGGCCTTTCTCTAATATAATGGGTTAAATCGAAGTAATGTCAATGTTAGTTTTAAAGGAAATTTCTTTTAATTAACCAATATATTTAAGAGAAACTACCAAATTATACCGTTTAACTTAGTGAAAGCAGACTCTTTTCCAACACAATCATTCATGAAATAGGACAGGAAGACATGAGATTGGTTTATACTGCACCTCCATCCAGAAATTGTTCCTTGAAGAAAACTCTAGCGTCAATAATGACAACTATCGATGCAAAGACTGCAACTATTCCCGTATGCTTCATATTGGCAGTTTCTTTCAAGCACCGAGGTAAAGATCAGATTTGAAATTAAATCAGCTAATACTGAAGGAGACGTAAGCCGAAAATTCAACAGCACTAAGCCGTGCACAGATGGCCAAAGTTCATTGGATGAGCGTCTCGCCAATGAAACGAGACCACGAGTTAGTTTTCGGAAAGACTCGTGTTGAATCCGATGTGAATCGGCAGTGGGCGGAGAGAACATACGTTCCGTTTTGCTGTATCCAGGGTCTACATAAAAATTTGTGGTTCCTACGTAAACTTTGGGATTGATGCCATAATTGCTATGACAGAAGTAGAATTAACAAACTTCATTCATATACAACGGTATTTATTTTGACGCGAGGTTAGTTGTTACTGGATGGGTTAATAGTGTTTTAATAGCAGCTACTTATAATTATGCTAATAATAATATACAATGATGGTGGGTAGACAACAAAGTAGGCCTTGGGTGACCTGTAGTTGCTCTTTACTTGGCTGAGAATTGTCAGGAATCCACTGCTGCCTTGCAGCCTGAGATGTTTTTTCTACTTCTCTCTCTCCCTCTCTTTCTGTTTCTCTCTCTGTCTGTGTGTGTATGTGTGGGCCTGCTGAGGCTACATGATGGGTGATGAGATGCATCATATCCACGTCAAGACATCAGTGGGAGCCCTTTAAAAGACAGCACTCTATAACAACTTGGCACCAATTGCACTTCGACATTAGACAGTAGCAAGTGATCTATGCAGCTTCTAGTTGAAGCCTTACTTCAGATTTTTCCACTTTAACTAATTTCTTACCATTCAAGTCCAGCAGTGATCTCTTCTCGACCACCACCACTAGCTTCTCTGAGCCAGTGCACCTTCATTATCCAGCTCCTCAGAATTTTCCCGGATCCTCTTCACCACCACACCTCACCACCTCCTGGCCCCCTGCCCAGGGGCGGATTTAACCAATAAGTGAGGTAAGCAGCCGCTTAGGCCCCTCAAGGAATTAGGGGGCCCCAGACAAATACCAAGAAGCCTGTATAAATTATAATTACTTGTTAGTTTTCTATAGTTTATTGTATAGCCTGTCTATAACCATTAAGATTTTAACTTTATTATTACATCTGCTCGAATGCGGGCCCCCCATCATTAATAGTGAAACTTTACTATCATACTGCAAGCAGTTCAATGACTCTGCCACTGCCAGATGAGAGCAGAGCAGACAGACAGAGTTTAGCGTGAGAGATAGAATGCACAGGAGTCAGAATATGCAAGCAGAAGCTGAGGTTTAGGAAATTAGACAAAAAAAATGAAATGCAGCTACCCCAGCGGAGCTGAGAAAATGAGGAAAAAAGACGATATAAAAAAGAATGTGGCTAAACTTCCAGAAGTCACCTCTTTTTTTTTCCCCACAAACTCCCACAGAAGCTGCAGTAGCCCCTCTCCTGCGTCCGCCTGCAGATACAGGGATGAGTTTACCCACGGCACCGGGAGATAATGACAATGTGCCGGTAAATGTAGCTCAATGAGCGCTGTGAGTTTATTAAGAGAGGGCCTATTCAAATAAAAGAAAATGTCACACTGAACAGTGATGGCCGACGATTCACAAACAGTAATTACTTCATTAATATGAAAAATGGTGAAAAGATTAGCCAATCGTGGCTTGTCTACAGTGAAAAATGACAGTGCTGTGTTTTTGCTGTCGGATCTTTGGTAACTGGTCCAATATGTGCAGTGGTGATGGGTATAATAATTGAAGGAATTTGTTTTCCCAGTTAAAAATGCATGAAAGGTCTTTGGACCACAAGAAACACATGGAGAGTTTGCACAGTTTGTCAGAAAGGTTAAAAACCAGCACTGCCATTGGTCAGGTTAGTCAGGAGTTGCTGTCGCTGGAAGTAAAACACTGAAAGGAAGTCTTTAGACGTCTTTAGACTAGGAAAAGAGAGTTTCGAATTCAAGGTTTGACTGTTGGGGCGCCGTACGTGAAATTGCTTAGAGTCCCCGAATCACTAAGTCCGCCCCTGCCCTTGCCTCAGCACGCTTCCATACCTGCTTCTAGTCCGGATAGTCTCCGCACCTGTTGAGACCTCTTCGCATCAGCCAAAGTTGTTATTCTCCAGCCTGAGTTTTTGTTTGCTCCTGAGAGGTTTGAACTGTTAAATCAGCTGAGTTCTCTCACCCTCACTCTGAGTCTCACCTAATGACTCTCGCTGTGTCTCAGTGAAATCCCTACTTTAAGTTTTGTGTTATTAAATAAAGACGTAACGCCTTTACACACCGGGAACAACGTGAATAAATGTAATGAAAAGGCGAAAAATTCAGAGGCGAATTTTACGCACCATATATGTTCACATCAAACGTGACACGACTGCAGCTTTTAAAAAAAGCGATGATGACCTTGTGCAGATTTTACAAAATAAAATGTGGGGCGCACCCAAAAAAATGCACAAGAACTGTCACTATATTGCACCCAATAAAACTCATCATGCAGTGTAACTAATGCCAATAAGTAGTACCAATTTTAATATGAGAGTAACAAGAAATGTGTTGTCCATATTCTGTCATGATTCTCAGATAAATGGTAAACCAGCTCCCAGTCTGGCTTCAGGAGGCAGACAATCTCTGTACTTTTAAGGCTAGTCTTACAACCTTCCTCTTTGACAAATGTATAGTTATGGCTGGCTTCAGGTAACCCTGAACCATCCCTTAGTTATGCTGCTATAGGCCTAGACTGCCCGAGGACCATTGGTGCACTGAGCTCCCCTACCCTAACCCTAACCCTCCCTTCCCTTCCCTTCCCCTCTCTTCCTCTCCTCCCCCCTCACATGTATATTCCACCATTGAATGTCACTAACCTTGTGCTCTCTCTCTCCCCTAGTTTGTGCTCTCTCCCTCTCCCTCTGTTCTCTCTCTGTACCTTCTGCAGGTGTCCCCGGCCCTGGAGCTGTATATCGCTGATGTGCAGTTACTGGCCCCACCAACCTGCAGTGTCTATTTGTTCTGCAGTTACTGGCCCCACCAACCTGCAGTGTCTATTTGTTGTTTATTTTTTTCTCTCTCCTCTATCCACTCACCCCAACCAGTTGAGGGAGATGGCCACCCAAACTGAGTCTGATTCTGCTGGAGGTTTTTCTTCCGTTGAAGGGAGTTTTTCCTCTCCACTGTCTCCAAGTGCTTGCTCATAAGGGATTTGTTGGGTTTTTTGTTTTTGTAAAGTGCCTTGAGATGATTTCTATTGTGATTTGGTGCTATACAAATAAAATTGAATTGAATTGAATTGAAACTGTAACGTTATGTTTTACGTTGCTCATTATTGTATATTAATGATATAAAATGTTGTAAGGTTATACATGACTATAGCATGAAAACAAAAACTTGTTGGCAAGGAGTTTCACATGGTCACTGTTGTCTGAAAACTGGATATAAACAGGCTGCTGTCATAATGAAACCATACAGCTATATTCTTCCCTACGTTGTCGTTGTACTCGTTCCCATTGTAAGAACTCTCTTGGCTGAAACAAAGTTAATGTAAGATGGTCCACCAGGTTAAATGCTTTTAAGTAAAAAAAATTAATAAGATGGTCGGCCAGGTTGCCATGTTTTTAAGTGACGTTCCTGTTCGGTTAGTTATATGCACATGGAATAAATATCTGGGGATTATTAGTTAACACAGGACCGACGCTTCAAGTACAATTCTCCGTGCTTGCCCCTTTATTCAAATAGCCCCACCATCCCCCCAACCCAACACTACATCCCCCTTTCTAAGTAAGGGATCTCCCTTTTGGGAATGCATAAGTAGCAAAAACTGCTGCTGAGCAAAAAGAACATAAAAGCTCGTCTCAGTTTTGCCAGAAAACATCTTGATGATCTTCAAGACTTTTGGGAAAATACTCTGTGGACTGAAGAGACAAAAGTTGAACTTTTTGGAAGGTGTGTGTACCATTACATCTGGTGTAAAAGTAACACCGTATTTCAGAAAAAGAACATCATACCAACAGTAAAATATGGTGGTGGTAGTGTGATGGTTTGGGGCTGTTTTGCTGCTTCAGGACCTGGAAGACTTGCTGTGATGAATGGAATCTTGAATTCTGCTGTCCACCAAAAAATCCTGAAGGAGAATGTCCGGCCATCTGTTCGTGACCTCAAGCTGAAGCGAACTTGAGTTCTGCAGCAGGACAATGATCCAAAACACACCAGTAAGTCCACCTCTGAATGGCTGAAGTAAAACAAAATGAAGACTTTGGAGTGGCCTAGTCAAAGTCCTGACCTGAATCCGATTGAGATGCTGTGGCATGACCTTAAAAAGACTTGTCATGCTAGAAAACCCTCCACTGTGGCCGAATTACAACAATTCTGCAAAGATGAGTGGGACAAAATTCCTCCACAGTGCTGTAACAGACTCATTGCAAGTTATTGCAAATGCTTGATTGCAGTTGTTGTCACTCGATGATGAGGATGACTTCCTCATGGATACCAGTCGGAATCCCTACTGGGGAACCCACCTAGCCATAAAGCCGGGAGGGTTGACTCGGATGAAGTCCCCTCGGAACAAACCACCGGCACCTACAGGCCACCGGTCAGCAGATCCACAGTCTCCCCTGCCACAGTCTCCCTCTGCCACAGCCAGAGCGTCCACAGCCGCAGCAGCCAGAGTCTCCAGAGCTTCCAGAGTCGCCGCCACCGCAGCGGGGCGAGCCTCCGGAACCTCTAGATCCACAGTAACCAGGGTTCGATCCACAGCCACCGGAGGCCCCAGGGCCGTCCGGACCACAGCCACCGGCGGCCCTAGGGCCATCCGGACCACAGCCACCGGCAGCCACAGCCCTAGAGCTGTTTGAGCCACACCTACCACGGCCGTCAGAGCCACAGCTACCAGGGCCGCCAGAGCCACAGCTACCAGGGCCGCTAGTGCCACAGCTACCACAGTGTCCACAGCCGCCAGGCTTTCCAGAGAGCCCAGAGCCGCCGGGCTTCCCAAAGAGCCCACAGTTTCCCGAGAGTCCACAGTTTCCTGAGAGTCCACAACTTCCCCGCCACGACCGCTGGAGTGCCCAGAGCTGCCGGAGTGCCCACGGTCGCCAGAGTTCCCACAGTCCATGCCACCTGTACCGCAGCAGCTGGAACCCAAGCCAGAGCCAGAGTCCTGCGCTGAGGAGCCAGGCTGAGACCCCGGGTCTAGCACTGAAGGGCTATAACTTGTGCCACCTCCTTGGTCAGCGCCTCCTTGGCCAATTCCTGGACCTGCCTCTGGAGGTCGTCCACCCGAGCGGCCTCGGACCCACGCCTGCCAGAGAGGCTGTCCGCTCGACCGGCTTTGGACTTTGTTTTCCTATAGGATGCACCTCATTAGCAACCTCAGATACGGTTCCTGCCAGACCCATGAAAATAATGTTCCCTAAGTTCCTGTTTTGCCGTGCCCACCCACCCTCTAGTTCCCTCCACCTGAGGCCCCCTCCACCCGCCCGGCTTGTGTTCGGACCAGGAGCCGGCCTTTAAGAGGGGGGGGTACTGTCATGATCAGCAGTTTGACTTCTGGTCGTAGACTCTTATTCTGAAGGGTCATACAGGATCTGGTCCTTTCCTTGTTTTGCTGATTGACTAATTACTGAATTGATTTCACCTGTGGTCTCCTCTTAGTCCACAGATATATTTCCCCTCCTCGCGATAGACAAACTGCCAGGTTGTCTGCTAGCAATCGCCGACTCTGACCACAATCTCCGGCTTCAGCCTCATGTTATGTGTTTCTTTTTTCCCTCACTGAGCTCTTCGACCTGTGATTCTCCTTCACTCAGCGACTGTAGTTAAGTACTTTGATTTCTCGATACATTAGTTATTCGTCGGAGGTCTCTTTTTCTCAAGAGGAGTTTTACGCTGTTTTGAGTTTTGTTCTGAAGAGTTAAGTTCAACAGTTTTTGCCCAAGAGGATTGTTTTTTGGTGAATGGACCAGGACAGACGTTCTCTTTGCTCAAGAGGCTTCAAATGCTAGAACGAACTGAGATATCATAATTTTGCTCAAGAGGATTTTTGTGTTGTGGAATAATATGTTCAAAAGACTTTACCTGGGAATTGCTGCGTTTGACCAGCAGGACTGTTATCTAAGCTCCTTGTTTTCGTAAGTTAAAGAACAGAGTTTTTTTTGCTCTAGAGGAATACCGTAGGAAATTACCCATGTTAGGAATTAACGCTTAAACTCGCTCTGGCTCAGAAGGTTTTTTTTTTTGTCTGTGTTTCTTCCCTGTTGGTGTCGAGGAACGGGGGACCAGTTTATTTAGGACCCTCTGACCAAAGTCATTCCGCATCGCCAGATTTTACTCTGCGAAGCCATCCGGATTCTTCATTACATCTAATACGACTACTCTGGTATTACTGGCTGTTGGCCCTGGTAGAAACCAACCTTCTACAAGAGGTCTTGGTCATTCATTACCACTGTCTGGTCACCACGAATCATCCAGCTCCTGTCATTCAGAAAATAAAACCAGAGTCAATACCTCAGTTTTCTCTCCTGTGTTGGTCTTTTTCTTGGTTCCATTTCCCTGAGTCATAACAGTTGTTGCTGCTAAGGGTGGCCCAACCAGTTATTAATTTTAGAGGACAAACGCTTTTTCACACAGGGCCATGTAGTTTTGGATTTTGTTTTCCCTTAATAATAAAAACCTTCATTTATAAACTGCATGATGTGTTTACTTGTGTTATCTTTGACTAATATTTAAATTTGTTTGATGATCTGAAACATTAAAGTGTGACAATCATGCAAAAAAATAAGAAATCAGGAAGGGGGCCAACACTTTTTCACCCCACTGTATACATAATGAATGAATAACAAAGAAAGCTTTCAGATGCTCTTTAAAAAGTTGGATAATAGGTCCTGGCCAGATCATAATCTGAAAGTATCTTTTATTTGTAAGGAAAATAGCACTGTGATAATGACTTGCATGTTCAAATGACAACTGCCGTCTTTCACCTGCGCAACATTGCCAAAATTAGGAACATCTTGTCTCAAAATGATGCAGAAAAACTAGTCCATGCATTTGTTACCTCAAGGCTAGGCGCATTACTATTTGGATATCCCAGTATCTCCATAAAATACCTCCAGTTAATCCAGAATGCTGCAGGCAGAGTCCTTAAGAATTTAAAATCCTTCTTCTCATATGTGAGGGAAATTTACACTTTAACAGATAAATGTCTGCTACCTCCACTTTAACAGACAAATGTCTGCTACCTCCCTCTGTGTCCTATGTGAATTCAACAAAGATTTTTAACACAGCTTTGTATTCACAAGGAAGCAGACGGAAAGTCAGGGAGATGCTAATTATATTATGTATGCCATCCTGCCGGCATGAGTTACATGTGAGTGACTGATGTGTAAATTAATGCTGTTCAACTGATATAAAAGCTGATCATTTTCTGTGTTCGTGCTCAATCGGTATTGACCCGTCCTGCAGGCCGTATGTTCTGTTGTGACTGTGTTGCTTTGTCCGTTGCTTTGCCTATTAAATTTTCCATCCTTTGACCTGAGATTTTCCTCCAAGTGTTTTTTCCACGACATCACATACAAATCCCTTCATGATCAAGCTCCTTCATATCTTAAAGACCTCATAGTACCATATTATCCCAATACAGCACTTCGCTCTCAGAGTGCAGGTCTACTTGTGGTTCCCAGAGTTTCCAAAAGCAGAATGGGAGGCAGAGCCTTTAGCTATCAAGCTCCTCTCCTGTGGAGCTCCCAGTCTGGGTTCAGGAGGCAGACACTCTCTGTACTTTTAAGGCAACACTTAAAACCTTCCTCTTTACCAAAACCTATAGTTAGGGCTGGCTTCACATAACCCTGAACCATCCCTTAGAGATGCTCAGGCCTAGACTGCCTGAGGACCATCGGTGCACCGAGCACCCCTACCCCTCCCCTCCCTTCCCTGCCCCTCTCTTCCTCTCCTCCCCCCTCACATGTATATTCCACCATTGAATATCACTAACCTTGTGCTCTCTCGCTCCTCTAGTTTGTGCTCTCTCCCTCTCTCTCTGTACGTTCTGCAGGTGTCCCTGGTCCTGGAGCTGTATATCACTGATGTGCAGTTACTGGCCCCATCAACCTGCAGTGTCTATTTGTTGTTTATTGTTGCTGTTCTTTTCCCTCTCTTCTGGTCGAGGCAGATGGCCGCCCAAACTGATCCCGGTTCTGTTGGAGGTTTTTTGTTCCGTTAAAGGGAGTTTTTCCTCTTCACTGTCGCCAAGTGCTTGCTCATAAAGGATTTGTTGGGTTTTTTTGTTTTTGTAAAGTGCCTTGAGATGATTTGGATTGTGATTTGGCGCTATACAAATAAAATTGAATTGAATTGAATTGAATTGAATTCAGGTCCTAGATCATAGTTTGGTTTGAATTTAACACAAACTGGACTCACCTGTGTCATTGATGTGATGCTATAAACAATACGTTTACTGTTAAACTGATAAGGTTTAGATTTAAGGTAGAGCCAGTCAGTGGTTACCTTCTACCCATTAGGTTAACTTTCAAAAGTGTTTTTATTTCAGTGGTAGCCTTGCGATGCACTGAAGACTGGTCTAGGGTGCACTGGAGCATGCTGGGAGCATGCTTTATTCCTGGGAAAGGAATAAATATACACCAGAACATATGCAGCAAAATATGTAGGCCTACAGTTCTTTTAACTTAGTATGAATGCATCACCACTAGAAACAAGCAGCGCTCCTTCCCATTTACGTCAAGGTAGCTATATTGGACAACATTAACACGGACCTGTATTGACTGCAACCTTCAGAATAAAGTAGTAGATGTGATTTTTTTGTATGTGTGTATGCGTGTGTGTGTTCTTGTATAACTATCTTTGTGAGTACCATTTTGAGCCTATTTCTATCAAAGTTTGGACATTTTGGCAAAGTGAGGACATTTTCCTGGTCCTCGCCTTTTTCAGACTCCTGTTTGAGGATTAAGACTTGGTTTTAGGGTTAGGGTCAGAATTAGGTTTAGGTTAGAGTAAGGCATTTAGTTGTGATGGTTTGGGTTAGGGTCTAGGGAAGGCATTTTGTCTGAGTGTCCTCACAACTATAGCAATACAAGTGTGTGTGTTTGTGCGCGCGCGCGGGCGCGCAAATTTTCTCTATCTGGTTATTGGATGGGGACAGTACACATTTTTTTAGTGGCAAATTGCTGGGGACTACAAAGATTACCCACTAATGTGACAGCATAGCCTAGACAGCTGTGATGATATTAAAAGTAATCATGATTAAGAGAATATCCATCCATTTTCTACACCCTCTTATTCCTTAACCAGGGTCACGGGGATCTGCTGGAGCCTGTCCCAGCTCTCTTTCGGGTGGAAGGCAGGGGTGCACCCTGGACAGGTCACCAGTCCATCACAGGGGCACATATAGACACACAAACACAACCATACACACTCACACTCGCTCCTATGGGCAATTTAGAGTCACCAATCAACCTTTTTTTTTGGACTGAGAGAGGAAACCGGAGTAAACCCGTGCAATTTGTCACCAGTATTTTTTTTGATTGTTGTTCCATTAACCTATGCAGATATACAAGTATGTAGTGTGGGTTGTATCTGGTGAAGTCACTCGTGTTTTGCACAAAATGGTAAAACTGATCTGCAAACTTCACAACTATTTATTTTTTTCAGTGTATGTCTACATACATGTATATCTGTTTGCATATATACAGCAAAAATAGTGTATAAGTAGACTACCGCATTTCCGTTGCCGTTTTATTTTACGGCAAGTTTATATTTCTAAATATAGATGCCACATTTATACGATCGCTGACAAGCTTTTATTGTGAAGGTGAAAGCTTTTATTGTGACCGGATGCGGTGGTCGTTGTTGCTGGAAACCTAACCTGGAGTGACTCGACTGCGGCGACTGCAATTTCGGCAACATGGGAGTGGGATTTATTCTAAACGGATTTTAACAACCATTTGGAAAATGGCAGAGAGGTGAGTGATCGCTGTTTGTTTCAGTGTCTCATTTAGAGCAAAGGGAGGAAGCCAGCCCACTGCCGAGGCTAACGTCGGTTCGTGTGGTCGCTGTGCTGAAGCGGGTGTTAGCTAGCTCGCCAATAATTTTTTCCACAGGATTCAACAATTTTCAAAATCAAAACACATGTCTGAATGCTGTCTGTACTTGTTTTCTTTCCGTTCACCCGGTTGTTACCTGTTGGTCTGATCGTTTTTCTCTGGGTACTGGGTAGAGCGTGATGAACAGTAGGAGGATGCTGTTCAGCTGGATGGTGATGCTGTTGCACCTGTCAGTTTAAAATCCCGTTTCTTTGCTGGAATGCAGCTAAGCTACTCTTCTGGCTGGGTGCTCACTGGTAGGTCTGCTGTTCTCAGTCTGGGTTAATGCTTGCCTGTCCAGATCCCCTCTGACCGCATCCTCATGGTGGATGTTGGCTTCTTAGACTGTTGAAATATAGAAGTGTGGCTGTTAAAACCGTCTTTTGGAGCCCCGTAGTTGTCAAGATCCAGAAGCACCTTGGGTTCTCGGGCTGTGCCCTAATGAGTAGGTGGGCAGAAATATCCTTACAGAATCATATTATTTCTTATCACATAACTATCAATGTTGAATCCAGGGGTTGCGTTTTTAGCAACTGAAATGACCAGGGGCTAAGTCATGATTGCACTGGGCTTACGTTTTCTAGGCCTGATAGTCATTGGTTGGTTGGGAAGGTTTTACCTACATATATAAATAACCAGGGCTGGACCTAGGCATGGGCACAAACGTCAGTCTTGCCCACCCAATTAGAATTTAGTTAAAGACTTTAGTGAAAGAATTTATGTATTAGTTTTTACTTGTGCTTTAGTAAAGGCGATAAGGCGGGCTGCGTGTTAAGAAGTTTGAGGGATGTCTGTAGACTACCCCAACCAATCGAAAAATAACACTAGAAAAATGTAGTATTTTCTGTTTTTATTAGCTGAAAGCTGGTATACTCTACACACTTGCCTTCAATGTGGAGAAGCAGATTCAGTTCTGACAGACAAGAACACGAGCGATAACAAGCAGGAATATTTGCGTGCAGTGCATAGATTTTTGGTGCCTATAAGGAAGCCTGTTAGTGGCTCCGGTGGCAGCCGCGATGCTGCTACTGTTGTTTCACAAACTCCCCACCTCCCCCTTCAGAAATAAATCTGTCTCCCTCCACCTCAGCCACCCAAAGTCACGCTGCCAGTGGCAGCGAAATACGGGACCTAACTTTATACACACGGTCCCAGCCAGTATTAAATAGCTACCCCAAACGTACATTTGGGTCCATATTTAGTGCTGGGTGGTACCGTTCGCATCCATGGCTTGAATACAGCGTTTTGCGCTTATGTTTCCCTTGTCGTAAGTTTGGTGTTGCTAACGAGAGAGATGCCGTTTTTACCTCGCGTGGTTATACCAATTGGAAGCAGTGTAATGTGTGTTAAATAAATAAATAAAAAATTATTCTGAATTGACGTCACTGACGTCATTGCACCGTTTTAGCATTTATTCTACCGACGGAATTCATATTTAAGATATCTGTACCGATGACTGGAACAATTATTTAAGATATCTGCAACTACATTTTGACTAGGCAAAAACTAAATTACAGATATCTTTAATAGACTTTTGACTAGTCATGATTCAAATAAAAGATATATTTGTAATTTGATTTGACATTTAAGAGATTTTTTTAAATACATTTCCAAAACTATTACATTACTGGTCACATTTCAATAGTAGATATCTTAAATATGAATTCTGACTAGTCGAAAATGCATTGTAGATAAAAGTGAGTTTTGACTAGTCAAAATGTAATTGCAGACATCTAATAAGTGCTAAAATGGGGTTCTAGCGCATGTGACACGTATGTACCATAAGCAGCAGCATCCAGCTGAGCCAGCTGGAGGAAAGGGTATTTGTGTGTGTGCGCAAAAGCGTGCCTGTGTAATATAGTAAATAGACATAACTCAATACATACAGCTTCTCTCGTTCCAAGTGCTTAAAGTCGAGATGCACTGATTGGCCAGTGATCGGAATCGACCGATTTTTCGCATGATTGGCCCAGATCGGTGACCTGCCGATCAGTCTCACGTCTTGCTGATTTCGAGCCGATCCTATTGCCAGCGGCGCATGCAGTGACGTCACAGCCACACTCAGTCGCGCACAGCACTTTTTGTTAAATTATTGTTATGAGAAGATCCTGTAATGTTTAAGATTTTTGTTTATTATAAAATAAAAAATTTGTAGGTCTTCAGATTGTCGGTTCATGTGCCTGCTAAATGTCCTTTTCTTTTACCATCAACCTGCCATGGAACTACAGATGAAAATTAGCGCATGTGGCTAAACCTGTCACATTTACATGCTTTATTGATTAACACATATTAAATAAAATAAGCATAAATATAATTACAGAAAATGTGGCCGTCTTGATTTCTGTAGTTGCACAGAACATACCATGAAAGAACCTTTTTGCAAAATATCTCTGTCTGAGTAAAAAATTGATGGCTGATAGATTTGTGTTTCAGAGATCATTTGGCCTCATTTAAATCACTACTGCCGAGCTGTGTTGTTGGCTCAAGAGCCTTATACCTATAGTGCGCCAGATTCCTATTAGCAGATCAGATGCTTACTTCACTCGGCCATTGATTTGGTCAAAATACACTATCATCATTCACAAGTGCAGCAATAATTGATGACTGAGGCAGCACATGGTCTTGTAATCAGATATTGGAGATGTTTGCTTGATGATTATCAGCTTGGAGGGGTCTCTGGTTTTTATGACCTAGATAAAAAAACAGTATATAGTCAAAAAGAAGAGAGCAGGAACATAATATAGCCAACAGCACATTCAGACTTTATACACTCACAGTAGGACAAAGATATCTCAAATATCATATTTATATCATATATAAATATCATATTGGTACTCTTGTTTTCCAGAGGCCATGTTCTTAGTTTTCTAGCAAAGATACAGAGTGTTCAGCTGGTGGTGTGTTTCAGCCACATGCTTGGCTGAAACACTGCTTGGTAAGGAAAGGATGATTGAGCAGATGAAATTTTCCTATTGTCACCTGATATAGTATCTAAGTTGTTCTTTTATATCTGAGGTCAGTCAGTCACTATGTGATATCAGAGACAGCTGTTATTCTCAGTTATTTAAATTCATTTACCAGTTGAAGTTTCTCTGTGGACAAAAACCTTAAATTTAGTATGCAGTTGAAATGGGAACCATTAAGTTTGATAGTAGCAATGCAGCTATTGCTGCAAATATTACATTTTGCAGTTGTTTTTTTGAGTTTGTAGGAGCTATGCTGGTCCACAGTGTTTGTTTAGCAGAGGCAGACTTACCTTAGGTGAAGGTAGGCGGTTGCCTAGGGCCCTGATCTACCAGGGCCCCTTAATTTATGGTTAAGGTATTTTTCATCACTTAAAATTAACCTTGTATCAACATTCTAAAATTGCGTCAGAATGTCAATTCGTGACACAAGTTGCAGAGGTGATTTCAGCATTCAGTTTTCATGTGTTTAACCTCTGATCATAGATCTATATAATTTATTACAAACCAAAGCTGACAAATTACAAGTAAAAGAGTAGGCTTGTACACTTTGCATTGTCTAATATATGAGATAGACAATGGTGTGTAAAGGAAACGGCAGCATTCATACACTTTGAAAGGGTTTTTACTAATGTGATCAGTTCCTCTATTTTATTTTATTTTTCTCTTATAGAATATGAAAACTTGTGTTGTAATATGTGTCTGGGTCTGTCTGTTAATAATACTACCAGTAATTCTAAATTTCAAAGAACAAATCTCATTTTTTGAGTGATAATATTTCTTATAATTTCTATAACTCAAGAAAACATTTTTACACACATCCTCAAATGATCATTTATTATTTGTTAGTTAATTCCAGCATTTTCTCAATTAATGTATGATATCTAGACCTAATAGTATATGAATCCACACACATCATTAAGCTTTGTTGAATGCAGTTTATGGATCAACTAGCTATACCCATTACTGGCTGCTCAATTCAATTGAGCTTGGTGCATGCACTAAGCTTTGTTGAAAAGTTTTAAGTGTTATCTCTTTTAGGTATGAAAGAGTTTGATCATGAAGGGCTTTGTATGTAAGAAGAAGGATTTTAAAGTCTATTCTGGATTTTCCAGGGAGCCAATGAAGAGAATCTAATATAGGAGAAATAGGATCTCCCTTGCCTAGTTGCAGTCAGAATCTGGCTGCAGCATTCTGGATTAACTGGAGGCTTTTTGTGGAGTTACAATAATGAGTTACAGTAATCTAACCTTTGAGTAAATGTTCCTTATTTTGGCAATATTGTGCAGGTGAAAGAAAGCAGTTCTAGAGATTTGTGTGAATTAAAGGACAATAATAATGAGGCCAAAGCTATGCCATCTAAAATAGCTACATTGTTAAATAAGCTATTGCTGAATTTTTTTAGGCCCAAATACTGTTACGACCCCCACCTTGCTTTTTCTGTTCTTTTGCAGGTGGTGAAGGTGGGTGTGATCGAGAGGCGGAGCTGAAGGAGTGAGTTACCTGAGTCATTAGTGGAGCAGGCACACTTGGGCCTTGTGAGCTGGCTCTCTTAAATAGCTGGGGAGCTCAGTCCTTGTCTCCTCTCCCAGAAGCACCTACCTGGTGTTTGGGCAATGGGGCTTTGATTCTTTTGGTTAAGAATAAAGATATTAATTGGCTTTTTGTGTCCATCTCCCTTTGTTGTGTTATGGCCGTGCGGCTTGGTTTGTGACGATGGGGGCTCGTCCAGCTGATAGTGGTTTGTTATTGCCGCTGTTGATGGTTGTTGATATTTGGTTGAGAGATGTATTAGACAATGAATTTAATTTCAGTCAGGTAGGATGATTTCTTACAGTGTTTGTATGGTCTTCTTGTGCAGTAAGTTTTGCTTTTGTGGAAGTCTCCCTTGTTAAGTTTAGCAACGTTGTCTGTTTGGACACGTTGGTTTGTTATTTTAGTTTGTTTTTTGGTGCAGAATGTGGTTGGAGCAATTGTCTCGGGGACACATCCAGAGCTGTCAGGTGAGTAACCAGCTTGCTGTGGGCTTAACTGAGCTTTTTGGGTTATGTGTTTAAATACCCCACCGCTAATCTGCATGAAGACTAGGGTTGAGTGAAGTTAGCTTAATCTTTGATGGGCAGTTTAGTTAGGGGAGAGGTTACTCAGGAGTTAGGGGAACGCTGTTAATGTTTTCTACTGCACGGATTGGCTTAGTGAGCACTGGCTGTAGGTTGTTTGTTCCTCTGTATTTGTAGTCCTTGTTTTTAATGGCAGGTATAGAAGAATTTGTTGCTGCTCCGTCTGAGGAATTTTTGGATCACTGCACTAAGGATCAGCTTCTCAAGATTGTGGAGGAGTTTAAGGGTGATCTTTGTAGTTTGGGTGATAAGCATCTTAAAGATAATAATATAATAGGATACAAGGAACTGGTCAGATTCGGAGCGAATTTTGTTGTTGCAGAGTGGTTTTTTTTTTGTTTTTTTTTTGGTAAAGCACAAGAAGCATATGCGTCTTTGAGTGGTGATAATTTAACTTACAAGTTAAATAACTTTAAATTAGTTAAGGATGTTGTATTGAAGGCATATGAGCTGGTTCTGGAAGCGTATTGTCAGCATTTTAGAATGTGGGAGAAGAAGGCTAACCAGTCACATATGGAATTTGCGAGGGAGTTAACTAATCACTTTAATCGCTGGCATATGGCTTCTGATAAGGATTTTGAGAGCTTGACTAATTTGGTGATTCTGGAACAGTTCAAAAATACTTTGTCTAGTTGAGTTTCCAGTTTTCTTACAGAATGTAAGGCTACAACTGTTGATGAGGCAGCTGCATTGGCTGATGAGTATTTTTTTGATTCGTAAGAATTGGCCTGGGGAAACATTTAGGAACCCTGTTAAATCTGACACAATTAGTAAGTTATCAATTCCTCAGGCTGGGTTCTCAGGTAGAGGAGCATACCTGAAAGGAGATATGTATAACTACTGCAAGGAAGTTGGTCAATGGAAATCAGACTGTCCTTTGTTGAAAGCTAAGAAACACGTGGGGGGTGGGCGAGTGAAGCCTGTTGCCTTGGCTACAAGTGTTAGTGACACTGCAAATATGGATGGGTCATTTATTCCATTTGTTAGGAATGGATTTTTGAATCTAGTCAGGAGTGACCCTAGTGTCCCAGTCAGTTAAGATATTGAGGGATACTGCTGCTGTTGACTCCTATGTTCTGTGTTGCCATTTTCGGAGAAATATGACACAGGAGATAAAATTCTCATGAGGGGAATGGGATTAAGTATTTTACCTGTTCCTAGAATGAACTTAAGTTGGTGCAGGGGGAAGTATCCGTGGGTGTGAGACCAGCATTACCACTGGAAGGTGTTGATATGATTTTGGGCAACAATCTGGCTCGTAGTCGGGTGTGGGTGGATTTTATCTCTACCTCTGGTAGTTATGTCCTCTGTTTCTAGTTCTGAGCATCCCAATGTAAGTGCTGTGCGGTTTCCTGAAGTTTTTACAGTGTGTGCGGTGACACGAGCGATGAGTCGGACTGTTAAGGAGACTTGTGGAGAGGTTGGGAGTGTTTCGTCATGCTTGCCTGAAATTCCTCTTTCTATTTCTAACACTGAGTTACAGTGTGAGCAGAAGGTAGACCCTTCTTTGAAGAAATTGGCTGCATCTGTATTACCAGTGGCTAGATCAGTTGTGAAAGCTCTAACTCAGTTTATTTCTGTGTTTGGGGTTCCAAGGGTTATTCAAACTGATCAAGGTTCTAACTTCACATCTCACCTGTTATCCCAGGTGTTAAAGTTATTGGGGATCCATCATAACTACTCTTCTGCTTTGAGAGTCTGCTGGCCTGAGATTCATAATACCCAACAAAAGAAGGGTGAGTCAGCAGTTGATTATCGCACCCGCATGGAAACTGTATTCGCTGCACACTCCGGAATTGATGCAGATATTGCAGCATACACTCACCTGTTGGAAACTGCATTAATAAATGGTCTAACCTGGTCCAAGAAGCTGCGTCATGATGTCATGTGTCGGCTGAGAAACAACGACTTTGCCAAAAGTATGGACCTATGTCTTACACGCAGAAAGGAACCGAGTGGAGTCAGACATGAACCAGGTAAAAAATTATCCTAACTGCTCATTTGATGTACTGCCAGCAGGGAACTACACAACCTCACAGAAAGAGCCTGCAATCTCGACAGAACAACACAAGAGGACATCAGAGGAATCAAGAATTTCTGCAAAATCAGCTTCAAAGAGGACAGTTTCACATGGATGTAAAGTGTTACACCTGTGAAGGACATGGACAAATATCCTGTGACTGAATCAAGAAAGACTGCTGAAATACAGTTGAATGATTGGGCCCCAGGAAACCCATATGGTGACAGTGATCTAGATATAGAAATACCATGACTAATAATGTAACATTTTGTTAACTCTGATTGGTAATGTCTTATGATAAATGTGTTGACACTTTGTGTCAAAAGGGGGGAATGTGGGAGATTTATACACCATGGAATAGGTGGTCACAAAGGGTCACTTAAATATTGAGCTAAAACATGCATGGTATGAGGTTGAGTGTTTTAGGGTTTTAGAGGCCTGTAAATAACTGCCAACAATTTGTTTAGTGCTGGTAGAGGCCTGAAGATAGAGGACACCTGAACAAATATGTAGGGTCTTTTCCAATATGAGTCCACCCCTTTTGACAAAGATATATAAACCTGATTCTGTAACACAAGGTCAGAGAATTCTGCAAAGACTTCTCTCCAGGTACCCGTGATTAAACCTGAGATGATTCATCACACTTGTGGTTGTTTCTGACAATTAGCAACTCTCGAACTTAAAGAAATTTCCACAACTACTGCAAGTAAGAAATAATGTTGAAAATTTGGTGCTTCCAGGCCACGTTTTTATTTTTGGTTTTGTAAAGTTGACAGGGAAATGTTGGGTTTTTTATTATTCCAATAAAAGTGAGAAGTTAGTGAGACAAATAATCGAAACAATTTATCTGTAGGGGTTATAGGGATCATTGAGAATGGATAGTTGATTTGTGGTAAAGTATTTATTTTGACTGTAGCAATCCGTCCAGTAAGTGAGAGTTGGAGTTTAGTCCAGTGTTTTAAGTCATCTTCTACCTTTTTTAACAAAGGGCTGCAATTGTGAGTAAAAAGCTCTGACAACCTGGGGGAAATGATAATGCCTAAATATTGGATGTTGTCAGATGTTGCAAGTGGGAGGGAGGAATCTTGAGCTACAGAATCCCAAGCACCTTCAGAGAGTGGCAGTACAACTTATGTGTTCCAGTGTCTTGTTATGAATTACAGGGGTCCTGTAGATATAATAATATATCATCTGCAAAAAGCCTAATCTTTGCTGTGAATTAATGTCTAGGATTCCTGTAATTTTCATTATTTTTGTGTATTACTGCACACATAAGTGCTTCAATGAAGATAGCAAATAAGGAAGAGCAGAGAGCGGGCATCCTTGTCTGGCTCCCCGATGTAAGGTGAAACTTTATGAGATTCAATTCAATTCAATTCAATTTTATTTGTATAGCGCCAAATCACAATACAAATCATCTCAAGGCACTTTACAAAAACTAAAACTAAAAACCCAACAATTCCCTTATGAGCAAGCACATGGCAACAGTGGAGAGAAAAAACTCCCTTTAACGGAAGAAAAAACCTCCAGCAGAACCAGGCTCAGTTTGGGCGGCCATCTGCCTTGACCGGTTGGGGTGAGTGGATAGAGCAGAGAGAAAAGAACAGCAACAATAAACAACAAATAGACACTGCAGGTTGGTGGGACCAGTAACTGCACATCAGCGATATACAGCTCCAGGACCAGGGACACCTGCAGAAGGTACAGAGAGAGAACAGAGGGAGAGGGCACAAACTAGGGGAGAGAGAGAACACAAGGTTAGTAAGATTCAATGGTGGAATATACATGAGGTGGGAGGAGAGAAGAGAGGGGAGGGGAAGGGAAAGGTGGGGGTTAGGGTAGGGGAGCTCAGTGCACCAATGGTCCTCAGGCAGTCTAGGCCTATAGCAGCATAACTAAGGGATGGTTCAGGGTTGCCTGAAGCCAGCCCTAACTATATGCTTTGTCAAAGAGGAAGGTTTTAAGTCTAGCCTTAAAAGTAGAGTGTGTCTGCCTCCTGAACCCAGGCTGGGAGCTGGTTCCACAGGAGAGGAGCTTGATAACTAAAGGCTCTGCCTCCCAGTCTGCTTTTGGAAACTCTGGGAACCACAAGTAGACCTGCACTCTGAGAGCAAAGTGGTCTATTGGGATGATATGGTACTATGAGGTCTTTGAGGTATGAAGGAGCTTGATTATGAAGGGATTTGTATGTGAGAAGAAGGATTTTAAATTCTATTCTATATTTTACAGGGAGCCAATGAAGAGAAGCCAATATAGGAGAAATATGATCTCTCTTGCTAGTTCCTGTCAGGACTCTGGCTGCGGCATTCTGGATTAATTGGAGGCTTTTTATGGAGAAATTGGGACATCCAGATAGTAATGAGTTACAGTAATCTAGCCTTGAGGTAACAAATGCATGGACTAGTTTTTCTGCATCATTTTGAGACAGGATGTTCCTAATTTTGGAAATGTTGCGCAGGTGAAAGAATGCAGTTCTAGAGATTTGATTTATGTGCGAGTTAAAGGACATGTCCTGGTCAAAAATAACTCCAAGGTTTTTTACAGTAGTGCTGGAGGCCAGGGTTATGCCGTCTAAAGTAGCTATAATTTTAAAAAGTTTATTTCTGAGGTTTTTAGGCCCAAATATAATGACTTCTGTTTTCTCTGAGTTTAAAAGTAAAAAGTTACTGGTCATCCAGGTCTTTATGTCAGTTAGACAGGCTTGAAGTCTGGTTAACTGGTTTGTGTTAACAGGTTTCATAGATAGATACAGCTGAGTGTCATCTGCATAGCAGTGGTAATTAATAGAGTGCTTCCTAATGACATATCCTAACGGAAGCATGTACAGGGTGAGTAAAGGGTCCTAGTACAGAGCCTTGTGGAACTCCATAACTAACTTTTGTTCGTGTGGAAGGTTCATCATGGACATGAACAAAATGGAATCTGTCTGATAAATAGGATTGGAACCATTTTAACGCTGTTCCTCTGATACCAGTCATATGCTCCAGTCTCTGTAATAAGATGAGAGCAAAGGGAACACTGGGCTCAACAGAGTTGTGACTTTTTGAACCAGGTAATTCTGTGCACACCCCCGAGAAATGACATAAAACTTCAAACTTCATCATAGAATTTACTCACATTTTCTATGCGTTTGGATGATGGCGCGTTACGCACGCGAAGAAGCGCTTCTTATATTCCACACAGAGACAAATGGTTTAGTTTGTCCTCAGAATAAAAACACTGATTTTAACTCCAATGACGAACGTTTGGCTCCGCATTGTGTTGTATTGTGCTGCACTAATCCCCTCTCAGCTACATTGACTGAAAGGCTCATTATGCGCGTCTTTGTCTGTTCGTTGAGTGCATCTTTTTTCTTCTCAGGTAAATCACATGACTATTCATCCTGAGACACAACTTCTTGCATATGGCCTTTCTGGACAATAACAAAATTTAAATCAGTGTATTGTTTACTGTGAATGAGTAAACAAGATGACTTTCACATCATAGTGAAGTTAACACTTTAGCCTACAACATGCTGGTCTCCAAAGTCTTGTGAACCAATGTTCTGTTTGTGTTTTATGGTCTTATTTCAGTGAGTAAAAAATTGTAGTTTTTCACTAACCATGGATGTAGTATAGTTATTTAAACATAAGTTGTGTGATGTGTAAGTGCAATGCCTGTTGTTACAGTAGTCAACCACTAGAGGGTGTTGATAGTCTTGACTTAGACTTATCCTTGATAAGAAGAAGAAACTCAGACCCAAGATGGAGGTTGTACCCTGTTCGTGTTAGATACTGTTAAGACAAATGGTATTAACTGGAGTTGACTAGTAAAGTTATACAACCTGAGATCGGACCGTCAGAGTCTTGGTGTTAAGATGCTACATATTTTGGCGACGAGGATGAAAACGACGGAGAAGTCAGCGTTGGACTGACAAGTGAAACCATACGCTGCACCCGCCTGCACTCGCACGTAGCGGCCCTTCGGCACGGTAGGAAACCGCTAGCTGTGACCTGACAAAAAGAGGAAAGCTCTAGTATGGCAACTATTGGCACGGTGACTCCATATGATGCTAAGCTCCAGTCTTGGGATGAGTACTGCGAAATTCTTGAACAGTTTTTTGCAGCTAATGAGATTGATGATCCAGACAGGCAAAAAGCCATTCTAATCAGCGTAGTCGGAGCACCACATATAGTTTAATGAGAAACCTAAAGACAAGACTTACTGGTGCTGTTATTGAAAGATCACTTTGATCCCAAGCCAAGTGAAATAGTGCAGAGATTTAAGTTTGACTCCCGCATGCGCAAGCCTAATGAGTCAGTAACAGAGTTTGTAGCTGAATTGCGGCACCTTGCGCAAGACTGCAATTATGGTGGCACACTCCAGCAGATGCTGGAGTATTGTGTGTGGAATCAATGATGAACGAATCCAAAGGCACTTGTTGGCAGAAGAGAATCTGACTTTTGAAAAGGCGCTCTCCATTGCAGTCTCAGTGGAAGCAGCAAACAAAAATGCTCAAGATTTGCAAAACCCCAATACCAGTGTGAAATGCTTCAGAGTAAACAAAGACGCAGAGGCACCTAGGGCGAAGGAAGAGTCTGCTTCATCCTGCTGCCACTGTAATGGAAACAAGCATATGGCAGGTGAATGTAAATTCAAGCACGAAAAATGTCATGCATGTGGAAAATTAGGCCACATAGCCAGAGCCTGCTTCAATAAGAGTAAAACAACTCATAGAGGGGACAAGAAAAGGGCAGGGCAATGGCACAACAAAAAGCAGGCTATTCGCCACCGGTCTCATAAGGTTGAAAGAAATACATGTGAAAACTCCACTGCTAGTTCCGACGAAGACACAGTGACATTAGGATGTTTGACATATAGATTAGGGAAAATGAAAGAAGAGCATCTCAGGAGTATAGATCCCTACTCAGTGAGATTGAAAATAAATGGGAAGGAGGTAGTCTTTGAGATAGACACCGGCTGTAGTCTTTCCATTATGAGTATACATACGTACAAGACTGTGTGGGATGAAATAGAGCAGCCCCCTTTAGAACCTGTTGGGGTCAAACTAGAGACATATACTGGCCACCCAGTTAAGGTTGTGGGAGCAGCTCGAGTAAAGGTTTCGTACCTAGGTCAAAACAAGGCGTTGCCTCTAGTGATAGTAAAGGGAAAGGGCCCCAATCTGCTAGGAAGAGCTTGGATAGAAGCCATGCACTTGGACTGGGCGGAGATAAAGCATAGACATAAGTTAAAGTTAGTCCAGAAAAAGGGGCAACAGTTACACCCAACAAAAGAGACACTGCAGAGTGTACTGGGTAGACATGAGACAGTCTTTAAAGATGAGTTAGGGACACTGAAAGGAACCAAAGCTCATATTCATGTGAAGGAGAATGCCACTCCCCATTTTTTTCAGCCGAGATCTGTCCCCTATGCTATGAAGACGAAGGTAGATGAAGAGATAGATAGGCTACTAAATGAGGGTATTATTACACCAGTAAAGTACTCTGACTGGGCAGCCCCTGTAGTACCTATACTTAAACTGGTAGGGTCAGTCAGGTTGTGCGGAGACTACAAAACTGACGGTAAACCAGGTGTCTTCGCTGGAGTAGTATCCGATACCACGGCTGGAAGATCTTGTCACGGCACTGTCGGGAGGAAAGCTGTTTACTAAGCTAGATATGAGTCATGCATATCAGCAGCTGCTTGTGGACGAGGAATCCCAGAAGTATTTGACGATAAACACTCACAGAGGCCTGTTCACCTACAGCCGTTTGCCTTTTGGAGTGGCTTCTGCACCGGCCATATTTCAGAGGACGATGGAAGGCTTATTGCAAGGCCTCCCTATGGTAGCAGTCTATTTGGACGACATACTAGTGAGTGGTGCAGACAAACAATCTCATTTGCAAAATCTGAATGAACCAGATTTTATCACCAGAGTAGAAGAAGCGGGATTAAGGCTAAAAAGAGCCAAGTGCACCTTCATGCAAAGCAAAGTGGAGTATTTGGGACACATAGTGGACGCAGAGGGCTTGCGACCCGTAGAAAGAAAAGTGAAAGCTATTGTGGAAACCCCTTCTCCTACGAACGTAACCGAGCTTAACCCTCTGGGGTCTGAGGGGGTTTTTGGGGCCTGGACAAATTTTGACATGTCCTGACATTTGTGCTTTTTTCAGTGTTTTTTAAACATATTAATGTCTAAAGTCCGATAACACTGTAATCAGCACAAAATTGGCTACAATAATATGTGAGCAGCAAGTTTATACATGATTGTGTTTTTGAGAAAAAAGTGTTTATGCATGGTTAGTGAAAAACTACAATTTTTTTACTCACTGAAATAAGACCATAAAACACAAACACGTGCGTAACGCGCCATCATCCAAACGCGCAGAAAAAGTGAGTAAATTCTATGATGAAGTTTGATATTTTGTGTCATTTCTCGGGGGTGTGCACATATTTACCTGGTTTACCTGAGATTATTTACATGTGAACAGTGGACAGTGTACAAGGCGGGACCGCATTACCTGTAATGAGGTGAGACAGGAAAAAACGGACTTCTCCTTACGTTCATACGGATTAAATAAAAAGTGATGATTTGTTTTTGACTTGAATTGTTTCACTCAAAAGAAAACATTTCAAGCTTTCTAGCCATATAATTCTTATTTTTATGAGCCAAGTATTCGCTGAGATTCTGGCTGTTTTATTTACGCGTCTGTGAAGAGAAATGGCAGAGACAGAAAAGTCCTGTCGGCTTTCTTTATTTAAAAAAAGCACAATGTTTTGTTGTTATTATGATGGTATACCACTAAAACTAGACCCTTTACAGATTTGAATGATATACTTCTTTTATCTGTACGATCAGAATTGACGGAGTAATTTAAGTTTGTTTCGGCCTTATCAGAAAAAGATGCGTCAAAACGCGCCGGCACATTCGTCGACCCCAGAGGGTTAAGTCATACTTGGGACTGCTGAACTACTACAACAAATTCCTCCCAAACCTTGCAACCTTGTTAACACCCCTTCATGAGTTGTTGAGACATAATGTTTCCAGGAAATGGGGGAGATGTCAGGAGGAAGCATTTCAGAAATCGAAGGCTCTGTTGCAGTCAGCAGAGATATTGGTCCACTACTCTGCTGACAAAGAGTTGCTTTTGTCATGTGATGCATCTCAATATGGAGTGGGTGCTGTGTTGGCGCACAAAATGGAAGATGGTAGTGAGAGACCACTGTGGTTCGTTTCACGGACAATTTCACCTGCAGAGCGGAGGTACTCTTGGCTAGACAAAGAAGGTTTGGCTGTTATGTTTGGAATGGAGCGATTTCATAAATACTTGTACGGACATTCATTCACCATACTGACGGATCATAAACCTCTCATATCGCTATTCCACCCTCAGAAGCCCATTCCCCAGATGGGATCCCCCCCGAGTACAGAGATGAGCTCTGCCTATGAGTGCATATGAATACAAAATAATCTATAAGCTGGGAAAGCAGCATGCAAATGCTGATGCTTTAAACAGGTTACCGGTGCCAGAGACAGTTTTGAACAATGACAAAGAACTAGTATTGATGATGGAGGTCTTGGATGATTTGCCCGTGGATACCAAACAGATAAGATGCTGGAGAGCAAGAGATGTCATTTTGTCACAAGTTCACAAATACATTCTCAGAGGATGGCCCCCTAAAACGGAACCCCAGTTTACACCTTATTGGCAGCGAAAGTGGGAACTGAGTGTGAAAGATGGATGTGTAGTGTGGGGATCACGAGTCGTGGTGCCTGAAAGAGGGAGGAACCACGTATTAAGGTTGCTGCATCAGGTCCACTCTGGCATGTCCAGGATGAAAGGCCTGGCTCGGTCTTATGTGTGGTGGCCTGGTATGGATCAAGATGTGGAGAGAGAGGTCAAAACATGTGAGGAGTGTAACAAATACAGCAAAGCTCCACCTGCGGCTCCACTGCACCCCTGGGAATGGCCTGAAATTCCTTGGTCTAGGATCCATGTGGACTAGGCAGGTCCTTTCTTAGGTGAAATGTTTTTGGTCATAGTGGATGCTCATTCGAAGTGGCTGGACATTTATCCTACAAAGTCTGCTACTATGCATGCAACCATAGAGAGATTATGGCAGAGTTTCAGTGTGTTTGGAATTCCAAAAATCCTGGTCTCTGATAACGGAACATGCTTCACCAGTTCAGAGTTCGAGGCATTCATGGCGAGGAATGGCGTTAAACATATGAAAACTGCTCCGTTCCACCCCTCTTCAAATGGACTGGCAGAGAGGGCAGTTCAAACATTTAAAGAAGAGATGAATAAAATGAAAGGTGACAGTATTCAGACGAGGCTGTCACGTTTCCTGTTCGGTTATCGCATAACCCCCCATGCCACGACCGGAATCAGTCCGGCGGAAATGATGTTGTCTAGGAGACTGAGATCCACTTTGGACTTGCTGTTACCAGACATTAATGCTAAAGTTCAGCAGAAACAGCTGAAACAGAAAGAGGCTCATGATACCTCTATAACAGTGAGGAGTTTTGGTCCGGGAGATCTGGTATCCATTAGGAATTATTCCTATGGTCCGAAGTGGGTCCCAGCTGTTGTTAAGAGTGTTTCAGGTCCACTGTCGTATTCTGTCATTCTGGGAAATGGTCAAACCGGCATGTGGACCAAATAAAAGCTCGAGGGTTGGTTACTGAAAAGGAGCCAGAGGAAAACTGCAGTTGACAGGAGGAGGTGGTGAGGTCTCCCAAGATACCACCATTGGCATCTGTACACCCCAGTGAAAAGGACAACAAGGAGATCACGTCACAGGACTGATCTAGCTCAGAGATCTTTCCTGAGATCACACCTCCACCAGAGCCACCCGACATACCTGTGGTGCGACATTCAACTCGAGCGAGACATCCTCCCTTACATTTAAAGGACTATGTGAGATAGATTGTACTTATTACAGTTGGGACATTATGATGGTTTAATCTAACGTTGGGTTTTTTTTGTGTGTTTTGTGAGTAAGTGTTAAGTGAGACTTTTTATGAAGTGAGAAGTTTTTTTATGAAGGCGAGTACTGGGGACAAATGCTGTTCTGAGATTGTGATGTGTTTGTACTGCCTGTTTAAGTAGTACTGAATTATTCAGGCTTAGGGGGGAAGGAGAAGATGTAGTATAGTTATTTAACCCTCTGGGGTCTGAGGGGGTTTTTGGGGCCTGGACAAATTCTGACATGTCCTGACATTTGTGCTTTTTTCAGTGTTTTTTAAACATATTAATGTCTAAAGTCTGATAACACTGTAATCACCACAAAATTGGCTACAATAATATGTGAGCTTCAAGTTTATACATTATTGTGTTTTTGAGAAAAAAGTGTTTATGCATGGCTAGTGAAAAACTACAATTTTTTACTCACTGAAATAAGACCATAAAACACAAACAGAACATTGGTTCACAAGACTTTGGAGACCAGCATGTTGTAGGCTAAAGTGTTAACTTCAGGGTGCTGTGAATGTCATCTTGTTCACACATTCACAGTAAACAATACACTGATTTAAATTTTCTAAGACACTTTTTGTCCAGAAAGGCCTTATGCAAGAGGGTGTGTCTGAGGATGAATAGTCATGTGATTTACCTGAGAACACAAAAGACGCACTGAACGTCCAGACAAAGGCGCGCATAATGAGCCTTTCAGTCAATGTTGATGGGACGGATTAGTGCTGTACAATACAACACAATGAGGAGCCAAACGATCCTCATTTGAGTTAAAATCAGTGTTTTTACTCTGAGTACAAGCTAAACTGTTTGTCTCTGTGTGGAATGTAAGGAGCGCCGCTTCACGTGCGTAACGCGCCATCATCCAAACGCGCAGAAAAAGTGAGTAAATTCTATGATGAAGTTTGATATTTTGTGTCATTTCTCGGGGGCGTGCACATATTTACCTGGTTCACCTGAGATTATTTACATGTGAACAGTGGACAGTGTACAAGGCGGACCGCATTACCTGTAATGAGGTGAGACGGGAAAAAACGGACTTCTCCTTACGTTCATACGGATTAAATAAAAAGTGATGATTTGTTTTTGACTTGAAT